>NW_026596095.1:4227942-4240122 GCF_907164565.1 Psammomys obesus
AACCATGGAGATAACCTAGAACCCCTGCACAGATGTAGCCCATGGCAGTTCAGTGTCCAAGTGGGTTCCATAGTAATGGGGACAGGGATTGTCTCTGACATGAACTGATTGGCCTGCTCTTTGATCACCTCCCTCTGAGGGGGAAGCAGCCTTACCAGGCCACAGAGGAAGACAATGCAGCCACTCCTGATGAGACCTGATAGACTAGGATCAGAAGGAAGGAAAAGAAACCCTCCCCTACCAGTGGACTTGGGGAGAGGAGTGTGTGGAGAAGGAAGAGAAAGGTAGGGATTGGGAGGGGAGGAGGGAGGGAACTAGAGGGGGGATACAAAGTAAATAAAATATAATTTAAAAATGTATAAAACAAAACAAAGAGAGGTCTTTCTTTAGCCAGTAATGAGTGATGATAATGTGTCACACGCTGAGAGCACCATTATCTCCACCCTCTCCAACCGATGTCCAGAAGGGAAAGAAATGCAGCACATAAATGATATTTGCTAAGATAATTATTGCCTCCCACTGCAGGCTCTTCATCTCTGTCTTTCATGCTTCATTGATGGATTTCCTTCCTCTGATCTTTATTCAATGACTACATGTCTTCCATTAGAGAAACCAAAATGAATAACTCATTTACATTAAATTATTTGAATTCCATTGTCTTATTCATTTTAACACTTTTTTTTTTATTACCAGAGAGAAATGCTTAAAATAAAGAACTCTCCCCTCATGACAGAATTTAAGCACGGCAAATGGCTGAACTATCTAAAAGCGTGCGCCCTGCACCATTGCCTCAAAAAGCAGTGACTGTTGGCTGAAAATTTAGACAGGATGTTACATAAAGAAGGACCAGAACTGGGGGATGGGTGGGGGCCTGTGCTCTTATCTCCCTGAACACTGACCAGAATTCAGTCTCAAAGTCTAGGAGGTCCCATCTTCCCCAGTACAGGGATTATCAGTGACTAATTAATTAACTCCATTGAGATTTGTGAATCTAGAAATAAAAGAAGAAATGAGGCAGATCTGGAAGACTCGAATAGCCAGGATTTGGGGTGGGCAGGGGGTAAAATAAAAGGCTGATGGAAGTAAAACAAGGCTGGCTGATGCACCGTCCAGGGAAATCTCCCAAGAAGCTGACACACATCTGACTTCCCTCACCCAGGAGCATAAGGAGTTACAGCTGGAGGCTCTCTTCTGCATCAACAAAAGGGCAGGTGTTTGTAGGTGGGCTGCGGAGGAGGCTTCTGACGTTCTTATTCAGTGAATTGTGTTTAACTTGTCACCTTGTCATCCGTCTTTTGTGTTTCTTGCATGCCTCCTGTAACATTTTTCACCCTGTTCTACTGACTCCTTTGTTCCAGGAGATGTTGAGGGTCATCAAGCTTTCAGAGAAACTGTGAAGACACTGTCGTTTTGTCAGGAAGATCAGTCATGGCAGCTGTCCTCTTCCACCTGGAAACTTCTCTGTGTGAAGTGTTGCAGACAGTCCTGTTCTTGGCTCCCGGATCTGGTAAGGCAACAACAGAATGGAGCACCCAGTCTGCCCAGAGGAAGTTTCTCATCCAAACAGTTTACAAGGAGGACGTTGACATTCGAGAACTTCACTACCTCCCACTCTTTGGCTTGGTTACTTGGTTTTAGAGCATTTCTGTAGTCATCATTTAGCCAGCAGACTCCGTGGCTTCCCAGAAAGACACAGACGCAGAGCTGTCAGTTACTTGAAAAAATAAACAAGCGGTGTCTTAAAGACGCTATTGTTTCTGGTAGACTGCACTAAGTGGCTGTCCTTAATGTCTAGTGTTATGTCAGCCAAGTTTTTATCCATATTTATATATAGATAAACACTATATATATATGCATATATATATATGCATGCTTGTGGCTTAGTGTTGTCAGAGGCACACAAAAATATATATGTCCAGCTAGATGCTCTCTGTGGAGTGAGTCATTTATAGCCAGTATTAGAACCAAGAGGCAGAGAAAGCAAGCTTTCTCCATGTAATTCCTGAGGGAATGCTTCAGCAATTTATGGAGCCCCAGGGAAGAATTTCACAGACAAATAATATTCCAAAATGATAAGAGCAGCTGTTAATCATGATTCAGGTTTCCTTTACCATCTTGGGGAACAATTGAGATGGCCAGTCTTTTTTGTTATTGTTGTTCTTAAATGCATTTTTACTCTGTTGCATGAACCAAAAATGGACAACTCTATCCTTATTATTTGAAGCACAATCTTATCTGGTTCTTTCTACTCAGATAGATTTGTCAGAAAAAAAAAAGAAGAGAATGAGACAAAAAGAAAAAAAAAACAAGCAAACAAACAAACAAAAAGGAAAAACCAACTCCAGAAAAGCTCAGCAATCTAACCAACAACATCATTTTGTCATTTTTTATTGCTTTAATGACTTCTTAGGTTAAAAATAAATTAAATCTATATTTACAATGTGCTGATATAACAGCAAATACTGGGCTGCCTCCACACACACACCTGCAACCCTGCTATCCTCCCCTCCATTGGGTGCTTGAAAAGATGGAGCCTCAATACTATGGAGCCAAAGGCTACGAAGAGACACAGCTGTGTTGCAGATAATGAAACCAATGGGAGGAAGCCAGGGCTCGTGTTGGAAAACACTCTGAGATGTAAGTCTGTGCTGCTCTCTCTTCATCTTCGTGGCTCATAAGGGCTGTACTTGTTTTCTGCGTCACCACTGCACAGTATCAGTGCAGGTCTGTTCAGGAACAGCACGTGACCACAGGACATGTATCCAGTTAAGGGAGATGATAACCTAGGTGCAGGGAGAACATAACAATGCCTCCTGAATATTTGTTCCATGTCTTCCCATTCTCTCTTTTCAAATGCTCAGGGGGAAGTGGCTTCCTAACGTGTCTGCTTGGCCAGGATAAATTATGTTCTCAAGAGTAACTCCTTTCCTTGTATTTCCAGTAGTTCTTTTCCTTTACTTTTTGTGTTATTAAAGAAAGAATGTGAAACTGTATTTAAATCATCATCATCATCATCGTTGCTGGCATTTGAGAATGCAAGCAAGGCATGACCAGGAACTTTTGAAGCACACTCTCTTTGTCTCTTTGTAGACATACGTCACAGACAGGCAACTGATCAACCTTTATTTAGTACCTCTCTTACCTTCTCTGACTCATGGTCCAGATGTGCCTTACTCCAGGAAAAAGGAACAGCTAGCTTCCCACTGCTTTGAGGCAGTAATGCTGACATGAAATCCATCCTATCACATGGATCCTATCCCATCCCTGTGTGCACTACTCTGACCTTGCTATGCTAACTTTACATCCATTTTTCCTTTCTCATTGCTTTCTTTGAAAACTTCCAGCTCCAGCCCTCAGACATAAAGATAGTCAGTAATCTTACAGAAACTCATTTGAACCATTGGTCTTTTATCCATACAGGGAAGTTAATACAAAACATAGACAGACTTCCTTTTAATGTATGCCTATATTAATACAGAGGTCTAGCATGTTTTAAGCAAGAAAATAACCTTATGTGAAGAATTTGAAGGATACGAAAATCACCGATAAGCTAGTCGTTCATCTGCCCACAGTCTCACAGCCGATGGCAGAGAACACAAGACTTCTGGGTCAGGGACAAAAATAGCAGTGGACTAGGATAAACATTTTTCCACTCACCTTCTGAGCCTCAATTCATTAGGGGCTCTACAAAGGGACACAAAGGCACCAGGTAGTCGTTACTGAAGAAGAGCACCAAAGTGAGGAAACCAAGTGTGTCGTGCTAGAGAGCCATCGTGAATACACTTTGCTCTGGAAAGACTAAATGCCTGCTGTCCAGAACGTGAAGAAAAATTTCCCTTTGGTGCAGAAAAAGACTCCACAGTATCTTCCCCACTTTTTTGTTCTGTATTTCCTTTTTGTGTGCAGCACCTGAATGCGTGTGTACGTGTGTGTGCATACACCTCTGGGAGCCAGAACTGACAACAGGATCCCTCTCTCTATTCACTTTGCTTGTTGAGACATTTCCTTTCCACTGAATCTGAAGCTCCCTATTTTGTCTAAACCACGTGGCCAGCAAGTGCCATTGGCCCACCAGTCTCTGCCCATCCATTCTTTACCCCAGCACCAGCGTTACGAATGCCTAGAGCAGTGCATGGCTTTTACATCAGTTCTGGGAACTGGAATTCAAGTGCCCACTGCTGTGAGCAACGTGCTTTTACCCACTGAGACATCTTCCCAGCCCTCTGCTCCATGTATTTTTTTTAAGCTTGAGAGAAAGAAAAAAGAATAAATAGACAAGCTGAGGAGAAAAAAATTAGAAAGCAAATCCAATGGAAACTCAAAGAGATGAAATTTACAGTGAATGACACGTGAAAGGTGCTTGGTAGGATTAAAGGTAGGTTAGACACCTCAGGGAAGAGCATAATGAACCAGAGGCTCCAGAAGTAAAGTTTCCAAAATGAAACACAGAAGAGGGAGAAAACTAAAAAAACATCAATGAAGATCCAGCAAAGGGAGGAACACTTGTAGCAGCTTGATGAATATGTAAATGAAATAGTGTTTCTATAGAAAAGCAGGGTGAATAGAAAATAATATTTAAAAAACATAATGGCTGATTTTTGAAATTTGAGCATAATCATAGGCAAATAGAAGCCAAAATAATTGCTTATTTTAACTAATTGATCAATGATTACTTATCAGCATATGGCATCTAGTGAAGAGGTACATAAACTCTTTTAAACCTGCCATACTTCTATAAGAGTAAAATTTCCAAAGAAAGACAACTTGCTTTAAAATGTAAAAATGTAAGGTTCAGTTCCACACTGGAATTAAGAAACCCACTGTAATCATAAAGAAAAAAAATATTAAAAGTAAGAAAACACAAAATTGAAGTTACATTAGCAGAAAAATGACATTTGTGGAGTAAGTCAGCCAAAGTAGATTTTTAGAGAAAGGAATGTTACAAGGAATAAAGAAAGTCATTTCTCCATGAGGAAAAGAGTAATCAATAAAGAAACACAGCATCTTTAAGGGTCTGTGGACGTCATGAACCTCATGAAGCAAAAGCTGTAAGAACTGAAGGATACCCAGATTCCTCAGTTATGGTCAAATATGTCAATGGCCCTCCAGAAAAAGTAGAAAAGCAGAAATATAAAATACCAGAGCAACACTTGATCCTCACACAGCTTAAGTCAGATTCTTTTCGTTAACACATGAACTATTTACCAATATATGCCATATTCTAGAAAAGTAAACATATACAAATGAATTAAAAATTATTTAAGGCATGTGAACTATGTTTTCTAAACAAAACAAAAGTAAATTAGGAATCCATAATATCCCTAGAAAAATTCTCAAATGCCTGAAAACTAAATAGTTTACTTCCATATTACCTAACTGGTCACACAATAAATCAATGAGAAAAAAAAAATTTAAAGTATTTTAAATAGAATTAAATTTAAACAGAGCATTGGATTATAGTTGGATAGTGCCCAGGCAGTTTTTATAGTGTCTACAATACTACAGAAAGTACAGTTTTAAGACTCACTGAGAGTATACTATAAACAACTTCATAACCAATAATTTGATACTTTAGATGAAATTAAAAAAAATTCTTGTTAAGATATGAATTGCCAAAATTCTTGGAAGAAAAATCAGATAAATGAAAAAAAATCTATAAATAAACCATTTGGTCCAAAGTATCTTCAAAAAATTTTGTCAGTTTTACATAAACTCTTCCAGAAGACTGGAGAGGCAAGGACAGTTTGTAACTAATTTATTCCAGAAGGCCAGCATGACCCTGACATTAAGACTAGAAAACACACTACAGAAGGAAAAGCCATAGACCAATGTCTCTCATGAACATACATAACAGAGTGTATCAACAAGCTAGAGAGGAAAGTACTTGTGGTAAGTGTGGTTTGTGCTAGAATGCCAAATTGGCTTAACATTATAGATAGTACATGGCATCCACAGGAAAATCATTTGATAAGTATTGCATTTATTCCTGATATATATTACTCTTAGCAAACTAAAACATTGAGGAAATCTCCCTAACTTATAATCAGCATCGCAATTAGTAATAATTTTCCTGTAACATCAGGAAAAAGCCAAGACATCTATTTTCATCGTTTTTATTCCATATTATACTAGAGGTCTGTGCGAATAAATTACAGAACAAGAAGGGGTAAAAAGTTAGGCATATTACAAAGAAGTAAAGTTATTTTTGTTCACACATGACATCATAATCTAAATAAAAATTCTATGCAATATAAGAATAGAACAAATGAGTGGGTTTTATGAGGTTGTAGTAAGAGTGATGTACCAAAAGTAACTTCATTTCTATATACTGAAAATGAATAATTGGGATTAAAATGTAGAAAGGAAACCATTTTCAATGTCATAAAAACTGTTATACTTAGGTATGAATCTTAACAAGTTATAAAATACTTGTAGACAGGAAACTATAAAATATTGCTGAGAAATTATATTTTTAAAGAGATGTAATGAAACAGAAAGATCTATAATGTCCTTTAGTCAGCACATATATTAAGATGTCAGTTTGTCCAGAATGATTCAAATTGAATTCCAGTAAAAATCTCAGCAAGAGTTTTGTTTAATCTGAGCAGTTGATTGTAAAATTTTTTATGGCAATGTAAATGAACTAAAACAGCCAAACATGGTTTTGCAAAAAGTTACATTCAGAAGGCTAATCTTACTTATTTTGAGACTTAGTAGGAAGTTACAATAATCTTAGATACTTTTTTACAACTGCCACACGTGGAAATAAATCACAGGGCAAAGAACTTATTAAAACATATTACCACCTAGGAAAAAACAAAAAATGGAAATGGCAATAAAAAAATACAAGTTCCCAAAAATATTTGTATCAATTCAAATTAACATCAAGAAAATACAGTAGAAATAAAAGACAACGAATTACATTTTTTTCTCAGACAAGAAAAGGGGATAAAGAGTTAGGATGGTCTTCTGTTTACGCAGAGGAAAAGAACAGAAGTGGCACAGACATTCGGGCATGGCAGAGCATACACGGAATCCCAGCACACAGAAGGCAGAGGCAGGCAGAGCTCTTTGAATCTGAGGTCAGCCTGGTCTACACAGCAAGTTTCAGGCTTGCCAAGACCACATTGTTAAAACAGAGAGTAGTATGTTTTAACATAACGGCAGTTGTGGAAAATGGAGGGAACTATGCGTGAGTAGAATATTTGGAATGTCTCCTTCCTCACAACTTTTCTGTGCGTGTAAAGTTTCTCTAAAATAGCATTTAAAACACATTTCAGGGCTGGGCAAACGGCTGATGAATTAAGAGAGCCCGTTGTTCTTAACCTGAGTTCAACTCCCAGCACCCACGCTGGGCAGCTCATAACTTCATGAATGTCCAATTAGAAGGGATCTGAGGCCCTTTTCTGGCCTTTGTGGGCACTGGTACACATGTAGCACACACACACACACACACACACACACACAAGCGCGTGCACATGCATACAAATAAAAAATACACACCTTTTAAAAAATCCACTTTAATATAATGATACTGTATTATCCTGAATATGTGTGTTTTCTCATCACCATGTGAGCAGCATTGATAGTTGCACTTTAAAGACACCATGACTCATGGAGGTCACAGAACATGACCAGCGTCTTCCCGTCAGAGCTGATCTTGAGCCCATATCTCTTAAGCCCTAATAGTACAGTAGTACACCGAAACTACCTTCACCAAGTGAAATGCACACGATGACATTTAACCCAGTAGTACCTAGACGCACGGGAAGACTTAAAACTAGGAAGGAAGTGGCTCTTTAAGTCCTTAAGAAGGTATGGAGGGTGGAAGGAAATGGTTGAGATGCAGCCAGCTTTCTCAAGGGCACTCTCACAAAGGTAATGAGGTGCCCAGCTCTCCCAGCCAACTTTAGCCACAGGTGGCACTGGCAGCCCTTTACCATTCCAAACAATACTCCATCTCAGCAGAAACGTTATAGAACCTGAGGCTCCCCCTTCCCTCACAAAGAGTTTTCCCAGAAAGCCTAAAAGGAAACCAGATGCAGGAACAAAGAAATAGCCTTTTTTTTTTTTTCTTTTTCTTTGCACGGTTGGACTCAGCTGAAAGCTGGGGGCTGTGTTTCTTCTATGGGTCTATCAGAGTCAGTCAGTCATGTGCCACCTTTTGTAGCGGTGAGTGAGTGCAATGCAAGGAGAGGATTCAAAAGCTCGGAAGATGCAGCTGCTTTAAAAATGCATAAGGCAGGCCTGGGAGATGGCTCAGCCTTTGAAGTGCTCAGCATGCAAGTGTGAGGACTTGGGTTCAATCCCCAATGCCTATACAGAACCCCAGGGCTGAGGTGAGTGCCTGTGATTGAGTTTTCAGTGACAGGAGGATCCCTGGGGCTTGCTAGCCAGCCAGGCTAGCTGAACTTATAAGTTCCAAATTCAGTGACAACCTGCTTCAAAAAAAAAAAAAATAATAATAATATGAAACATGAAGTTGAGTGAACAGGAACTGGGAGATCAAGAAGCAGCTGGGGGAGGGGAATTAACACGATCAAAACATGTTGTATGAGTGAAATTCTCCAAGAGTAAATGGAAACATTATTTAAAAACTAACATAGACAGCAATTGAGGAAGTCATCCAACTTTAACCTCTGACCGCCACATGGTCATACCTGCACACTTACACACACATACAAACACAGGGAGGCACCAGCTGGGTGCCTGCTCTCAGTGCTAGGGAAGGCAAGACTTAGCTAAACATGTGAGGAGGCCGCTGCAGCTCTCCTTCGCCACCTGAGCCTCAGAGGCTTCTTGCTGGGAAAGCCCCCTGCCCTGTCCGCCAGCATTCTTAAGCTTCCTCATAGCTCTAGTTACAGATCTGCTTTTCACGGTGCCAGCCTCAGGGTGAGCGGACAGCTTTGTCTGGATGTACCTGTCATTGCCGGCTGACAGGCTCAGTGAACCTCACCCACTCGGGAGGAGCTTGGGTAGAAGCAGCTGAGGGGTCCTTCCTGGGCTTCCGTGGTCTCAGAGCTGAGGCTCCCAACCTCAAGGACTACAGGAGGAAGAGGTGAGCAATCACCTTTCACTGGCCTGCTGTAAACTCAAAATCTCACTGTGCACTGGAGGACATCGGAGGAAGGAAGTTTTGTGGCTACCTTGTCAGTAAGAGGAAGAGGGAGACCACTGAAGTAGGAGGGCTCTTTCACTACCTGCAAAGAAGAAATTAAAAATTGTTTTCCCACTGAACCAAGCAACCAGTCCAGAAGTAACTAGCCCAAAACCAGGGGGAACCCAAATATAAATGGGGAGCTTCTATACTTTATAAATAGACTGAAGTTTCATTGTGGAAGTTTAACAGAATGAGACTGGGGCAACTGAGCATTGTCAACCTTCTGCAGCCAATTGCTTTCACCTTCAGTCTCAGTCTTCTAGGTGGGAGGTAAGACTTGGGGATAACAAAATATCAGACTTTGTACTTTTAACTTTGGCCTTCTCACAACATAACTACAGTAGGTCGAGCTCACGGGAGGGTAAAGGTGGGGACTATTAGCTTGAACTCACTGCTATGTAGTGGTCTTGAGTGTAAAATAAACGTGTCCCATACACCTTTGCATAGCTAGTGCTCAGCACATAAAGGATGGTGCAAAGGTTTTAGTTACTCTGGGGAGAGGTGTATTTGAAGTTTCTAAAGCTCAGGGGAAAGCGATTTATGATCCATTAATGCTGTCACTTGTTCCAACACTGTAATCCTTAGTGCTGTCAGGGAAAGAGAACAAATTCCCAAATGCTATCCCTTCAGGGAAAAAAAAAAAAGTATTCTGCATGTATAGTGGTTGGTGTTGTCAACCTGATGGAACCAGGAGGCAGCAAGGAAGCAAGACTCCAGGCACTCTTGTGAAGGATTATCTAGATTAAAGTTGGGAATGTCTGTGAGGGGTTATCATGATTACATCTGTTGCTGTGAAAAGACCCATCTTAATTATGGGTGGAACTGGTCTCTGGGCATGGGATCCCAAACTGTGCAAAATGGAGAGAGAGGGCTGAGCAGCAGTGCTGGCTCATTGATTTCTGCTTTCTGGTTGTAGATGCATGACCAGCTGCTCCCCGTGCCTGCCCCTCTGGCTTCTCGGCCATGAGAGCTAGAGCCTTGAAGCATGAGCCAGAATGAACCCTTTCTCCCTTAAGTTGCTCCTATCAGGGTATTTCATCCCAGCAGCAGGACAAGATAGCCAGTCTGTGATGGCTGAATGAGATGTGTGTGGCTAAGAGTTTGCAACTGTGTGGAATGGTCATTTCCCTCCCCCACGAATTTATATTCTGTTTATGTCACCTCAATATTGGTCAGAAGGAAGTACTGGGTCCCCACTCAGCAAAAACAGAGCTGTGCAGTGTCCCCACGCCACGTGCTTGCTTTCTTTTTTAAAGATGTATTTATTATGTGCACAGTGTTCAACATACATACACACCTGCACTCCAGAAGAGGGCAATGAAGGTCGTAAGCCACCACGTGGTTTCTGGGAATTGAACTCAGGACCTCTAGATGCTTTAGAATCACAGCCAGCTCTCTTAACCTCTGAGCCATCTCCCCAGCCCAGCCACACGCTTTCTAAACCTGGTGACCAGCCACTGTGACTGAAGCAGGCCCCAAGCAGCGTTCAGTCCTCAGCCAACGGTATGACAACCCACCCAAGGTCCTCCTAAGAGGAATAATGGTATACACAATATTCCACAGGGTCTCAGCCTGCTTGGCCTTGGCTTGGCTCTGGCTGAACCAAATCATGGAAATTTCATGTCATGTGTACTCAGGTATGGTGCACATGCATGCAGGTCCTCTCACATGCACGCATGTGTTCATGGGTGCAAGGCCACGCACACACATGGATCCACACACACGTGCACACACTCACACACAAGTAGATGGCAGAGAACAAGCATAATGGGTCTCATTCTTCCAACCTGTGAGTCCTGAGATTTGAAATCGAAACTTGATGGCAAGCATCGTTACCTGCTGAGCCATCTTACTGGCCTTTTTATCTGTTTTATTGAGTGGCCCACGTTATCTATTTTAATTGAATAGTCTCCAAGTTGAGCTTCCACGCTAGTGATGACCGAATCCCACAGGTTTTCACAGGTTTTGCCTTTATACTCCAGGCCTGGCTTAATTCCTCCATGTCTTGGTACCCTAATCCAGCATGGAGAAAAATGAATCTGAATGTCATTGGAAGGAAAGCATGAGGTCAAGCTAGCTGTACACACTGTGACAGCTTTTCATATATGTGTCATGTACACAAACACACACACACACACACACATACCACTAAAAAAACAGTAATCAGCAACTCCTAATGTGTGATCACAATAGACTAGTACTTCATTTTTCTGTGAGTTACCTGTCTGCTCAAATGTAGCTGTTCAGAGAAACATTAGATGTGCCTCTTGCCGAGAAACATGCCACATAAACAACTTCTTAGTGATTTTAACCTTCCTCACAAATATTTGTCACAGAGGGTACAGAGGAAGTGACAAGATGTCCAAGCAAAATATGCAGCAATGGCAAGAAACACATTGGAGAAACTGTCCCCAGAGCCCTAACACACACAGAATTTGTAGTACGGTTGTCCTTTCTGTCCTCCCTGCCTCTGACCCTTTTGTTTTCATTTCCTTATTTTTCTGTCCTTCTTTGGCTGTCTCTGCAGCATCCTCTTAGATGGTCATTGGGCAAAAGGGAACAGGAACCCATGTTCCTTTTATAAGAATAACAGTATCTGGTACAAAGCAAATAGTCACTTTTGTAAAAAGAAGCAAGACTGGAGTCTAAGCCATGGGCATCATAATTTGTCCTTCAATATAATCCTGCTCTCGGGGTAGCTTTAATGAGGTAAAATGAGGGAGGTATTCAACCAGTAACTCACTGCCATTGTCCTTTGTGCTTGAATTGTTCATTCCATAGGGTACTTTTTACGCTTTTTCTTCAAAGATTAAGGTTCACATAGTTTGAACATAAACGTTCTTAAGCTTCTTCTCCGACTAGGGTCACCCCTTACATCTTCCAAAGTGACACGTTCCCAGAATGTCAGAACCTTGTTTTATTGCTTCTGTTAAATGATGAGCATGAGGTTTGCTGGGTACATTGTAAGCGCTGTGTGTGTGTGTGTGTGTGTGTGTGTGTGTGTGTGTGTGTGTGTGTGT
>NW_026596095.1:4240132-4254697 GCF_907164565.1 Psammomys obesus
TGTGTGTGTGTGTGTGTGTGTGTGTGTGTGTGTGTGTGTGTGTGTGTAAAATGTTTGAGTTAGTTTTAAAAATCCATAAAGTTATTAAAATATCCTAAATTTAAAACTTGCCTAGGAAAACAGCACTGGTCTTTGAGCAGATCTCCTGTGTCCCACCCAACCATTGGCCTGAGACATTTGCATTGTTATAGCCATAGCTTATGGTATTCCCACCTCCATACACACTTTCCAGTGTGTACATTAGTTCTTGATCTACTGAGCATCCATCTCCCTTGCTGTCTCTTTGCTGATGCGAAATTAAAACCCTTATCCCAACACTGCTCAATCGTCCTATCCCAATAAAGTCATATCTCGACTTACGGTAAAAGAAATAGCTAGTGGTTATATCCAAATAAGTATCGTTTGCTGGTTGAGCTAAACAGTATGCAAGAATTATATTCTTTTGGCTTTTTTCCTTTGCATGGTTTTCTAGGACTGATTAATGCATGACACCTGTCAAATATTCGCCTATAGCATCTTTCAAGGACTTCCTTCCTTTCTTCTGGGTCTCTACATCCTTCTGCACAGTTGTCCTTATGGGACTTTCTTCCCTTGGCTACTGTATCCCAGCAAGCTGTTTCACAAGCCTTGCCAGTTTTCTTCTCCCCCTTCCCCTACAGTCCTCCAAAGCTTTCTAGGACAGAATGTGTGGGAGTTCCATTTTCTGAGATTTCTGTATGTGTAAAGTTTGACTGTTTCTCTATATGTGATAACTGGGTATGAACGAGCCAAGAGATGACAGGGAAAGAACGTATGTAATATCTTAGAGGCAAGAGAGTCGGATATTTTAGATCTGAGAAGAAAGAATCACAGGCTTGTATTAACCAAACAGTAAGAAACTAGACCACAGCATTATTATTTCTAAGAGACAAGTTTAAATGAAAGCAAAAGAAATCATTTGAGGTGAGCATTACCTCAGCAATTTGTAAAAAATACAAGGCAACTGAGAAGAGCCTCCCCTACGCCATCTTTCTGTGTTTGAGAAGATGCCATCGACGTTACTCATAGTCTACACCAAATCTGTAACAGCAGAAAGGTGCTATGAAGAAAAAGTGACCCAAAAATACCCACCTGATGCCTTCCTGCACTTTCCACATGAAACCATTGTGGCTACAGTACTGTGAGGTAGCATCAGACTTACCAAGGAGAAGCCCAAGCCTAATGGCTGAGAAATCCATTTGGCTGATTTGAGAGTAGGAATGTGGGGAGAGGCTGGCCTGAGGAGTGTCCAAGTCAGTGTGAGTTTACAAGTGAACGGAAGGCCATCTCTTCCCACTCTCTCCCAAAGCACAGCTGACATTAATGACTGTATATCATAGTCTCCTGGTTCCCAGACCCTCTCTGGCTAATGATGTACACTTGGTACTTGTTTTGACTAAAAGGGAAGTTACATTTTCCCCTTAAAATGTACACACAGGCTGTCTACCCACACATTCTACCACCTCACTAGTTTATGAGATATTTGAGGCCCCAAAATGGTAGCCTTATGTCAGTATACATAAATAAAATACCAAGGGCAAACATGTAAAATAATAATTAGACTAAGAAGAAAGTTATTAAAATATAGGAGAAATATAGTTCATTAATCTAGGATCAGTTTAACTGTTTCATTTTCCCCCTACTATCAAATGCATAAGCAAAGGAATGCTGTGCTTTGGTTTGTTTGTTCTAAGAAAATATAAGCAAGAAATAAGATCGCAAGGTGAAGCAGAGAGCTTCGGAAACCAAAAACCAGCCAAGACAACTAATGGTCCCTGGAGGAGAGAGAGTTAGTGTTCTTCAGGCCTGTGGCCCCTTATGGGTTGCCCATGCTCAGTGGCTCACATCCATGCTGAACATGGCAGCACTAACTGTGTTCAGCCAGGTATAAAGGAGAAAAAAGAGAGAGAACATGAAATCGGCAGGGGACATGGTGGGGGTCTGGGAGAAGCTGAGCAGGATGGGGTGGAATCAAAATATGTTTTGTACACGTATGACAGTCTCAAAAAATACAGTTAAATTTTTAAAAACTCAGCCTTAGCCCTCCAGGAGGCTGCTCTATGAAATACAGTATTGAACTAAATACTGGCATCCTATTAAAAAAGGGAAAGTTGCAATATTCTCGTTACATAACCATTCATTAGCAACTTAGAGTCTTGGTTGGCTTTTAGGATGAATGTTTATATGATAAGGACAGTATCCGACTATTATTTGCAGGAGATAATAAAGAGCTGACTAATCCCATATTTAGTGAGGACACTGAACACTTCCTCATCCAGGAAGGCAAAGCTTCACGGGTGAAATTTAACCAGTGAGCTGCCAGTGTGTCAGAAGGAGGCAAATGATCATAAAATGAGTGTCCAAGCAATTTACTCCCAAATTTGAAATGCGAAGATAAGTACTGTTCATTCTCAAATATCCAAGAAAAGTTGAAATGTTTTATCGTGGGCATGCTCCACAAATATGCATAAGACCCACATGCATGATTTCTGCTGTGTAAATATTGTTTATGAGCAGGCTTTGTTGTGAGGAGCTTCCTTTCCCTTCCGTTGCTAAGAAATGGAAATTCCGACACAATATTGCATAGTCATTTTCTTTCATATTTTAAATTTTTGTTTGCCTATTGAAGTAATGTACATTGGTGTACCTAATAACCACAAGTGGACAGGAACAGTAACAAAAGTCTCCTTACTATCTTGGCATATTTACAATTTTTGCATGATTCACTGTATAATCGAAATAAAATATGTAAATTTATGCCTTTATTTTTATATTTCTGATTTTGAGAATGTATTTAGAACACTTTCTGATTATTCTTTCATAATATATTTCTAAATGAATAAATAAAACGTAAACATTTGCAAGATTTTAGCCTAGACTGCCAAATTGCTATCCAGGAATTTTGTGGCAATTTACACATCAGCCCCTGATAAGGACACTCTTTGCATTTCACACTAATTAGCCGAGGAGTTTAAAGAAACTGTTACTTTCAAATCTGGAAGACAAAATCGGTGGTTTTATTTTTGTTTTCATTTGCATTCGTTTGAGTCCTAGCAAGGTTATTTATATTGCTGGCTAATTAGGTTTTGCTAGGTGAACTGAAGCTTCATGTCTTCATAGTTCAAGATCTTCCTGTTTTCTTATCATTTATATGAGTTTTAATATGCTCAGATTATAAACCTGTCTATCACTTTTCTTACAAATACTATTCTTTCCTGATCTTCAGTTGCTACGGATGGAAAGATACCATTACTTTAATAACATCTTTTAAGAAAATAAAAAAGTACAATTTTCATAAAATATTGATTAGAAGACATCTTGATTCTAGAGATGTTAAAATGCAGGTGGGTGATAAAACATTAAAATGTAGAGAATGTCAAAATAAAGAGTCGGCTCCCAGTAAGTGTGACTCTATTGCAGATTTCCATGATAATCATATCATGTGATGAGTATTGTTGCTGGAGACATGTGACCTGCCATATAAATATAAACCCAGTTTGGTAAAATCCATACATTTTTTTTTTTAGGTTACAGAATGTTTTCTTTTTAAAATGTATTAATTTTTTTTATTAATTACAGTTTATTCACTTTGTATCCCAGCTGTAGACCCCTCCCTTGTCCCCTCCCAATCCTACTCTCCCTCCCTCATCTCTTCCCATGCCCCTCTCTCAGTCCACTGATAGGGGAGGTCCTCCTCTCCTTCCATCTGACCCTGGTTTATCAGGTCTCCTCAGTGTCTTCCTCTGTGGCCTGGTAAGGCTGCTCCCCCCACCCCCAGGAGGAGGTGAGTAGATTTTTAAGAAAGCTTATTGAACTAATGGATCAGTGGCTACCTGGCTACTC
The DNA here is from genome assembly GCF_907164565.1 of Psammomys obesus. Lineage (NCBI taxonomy): Eukaryota > Metazoa > Chordata > Mammalia > Rodentia > Muridae > Psammomys > Psammomys obesus. The sequence continues at coordinate 4,243,994 of NW_026596095.1, forward strand.
CACATCATTTTATAAAAAGTGACTCGATGTAGAAAGATGGACGAGAACTCTGGAGCACGTGGCAATACCACCAACAGATAAAATGTGTAAGTGTTCAAGTACCATCAGAATCTGTATACATATCTATCTACCTATATGAACATATTTATATGTATGTTTTGTTTTATTTATATCTATTCTAAGGTGTGTGAGTGTGTGTGTATGTATGTGTGAGTGCTGGTAACTTTTTTTTAAAGTTTTCTTCATGGGTCTTTTCCAGAACTCTTTTCATGTCTAGTATCCATCAAGAATGACGAAATATTGTATAAAATATGGTAGTTTTGAAATATGAGTCTTATTAACACATACAAATACATACACACATTCACTTACATGGAGTGGCAAAATATAACTCAGGTTTCTCTTACTGAAAAATAATGTTTCTTTCATCAAAAGCATGAATGTGGTATTTAAATTATTTTTGCTAATTATTCACTAATCCAGAGACATTTTATAATCCGTAAAATAATAATTTTAGCTAATAGTAACTGAGGGCATTAATGTGCCAGTCACTTTGTAAAAATTTTTTGAAGGAAGAGTAGTTTAGGAAAACCAACAATTTTATTTCAACTATTTATTTATTTATAGCATCCTTTAAATTATTTCTTTTATTCATTGAGATTAGTATATCATTCCCCCATTCCCTTTTCTCCCTCTACACCCTCATATATTTTTTCTTCCTGCTCTGTTTTAAATTCATTGCCTCTTTTTAAAAATAATTTTCATTACATGCATATATGTATATATATTCCTAAATATATGAACACAGCATGGGCTGGATAATGTTATTTTGTGTACGTTTTCAGGGCTGACCATTTACTATTGGATAAGCAGTTGATGAGCTCTTTCATGGAGAAGTCTATTTCTCTCATTTTCAGCATCCCTTAGTTGACTGTAGTTCTCTGTATAGGGTTGAGAGCTAATGAGCACTTTGGCAAGTCCATTGTTACTGTCCTTGTTCAGTTATGTTCAGACAATTACATCGGAGAGACTTTATGAATGTAGCTTCTGACATCACCATCAGACAAACTCACAAAAAAAACTCCCTGGTCCTCTGACTCTTAGAATTCTTCTGCCCCCTCTTCAACAATGCTCCCTGAGCTTAGGTGCAGGAGTTATTTTGTAGGCATTTACAACATTTTTTGTTTGTTTGTATTTTCCTAACGGGGTTTCTCTGTGTAGCTTAGCTGTCCTGGACTCGCTTTGTAGACCAGGCTGGCCTTGAATTCACAGAGATCCTCTTGCCTCTGCCTCCTGGAGGGCTGGGATGACAGGCATGTGCCACCACTCCTGGATTACAGCATCTTTTGAACTCTGTCTATAGCCAGACACTTTTGCAAGTCTTGAGAAGAAACAAGAAGAACAATATAATCTAATTGCATTTCTGTTTCCGTGATAAAGTATCCCCACAAAAAGACAACTTAAGAATGGGTTTATTTAGCTCAAAATTCCAGGTTACCATATTAACAGTAAGAGAAGTCTGTCACTGTAGGAAAATCATGGGGATAGGCACGCGGGCTAACTGGTGACCTCTCATCACCCAGTCAAGAGCAGAGAGAATAAGTGTATGTGTACTCTCTTGCTTGTGTTCAACTCGTTTTCTCCACCTAAACACACTCTAGAATTCCCTGTCTAGGGAGTGGTGCCACCACCCATGGTGGGCTTGATCTTTCTATATCATTCAGCTTGGTTAAGAAAATCCATCATTGAGACTCTCCTTCCCTTGTGATGCTGGATTGCATTAAGCTGGAAATTAAAGTTAATCATCTTACAAGATCTCTGATATCATGGTACTTACAACATGGTTTAGGGTGAGGGAAAGATTGTTTAAAAATTACTAATTGAAATATCAGAATGTAAGAAGCTACTATAAGTGAAACAAAATGTGTTCATGTGACAGGAGCTGTTGGAGGTGTTAAGTTTGTAGTGAAGGACAATCTGAAGACTTGTGTAATGATAGGGTACTCAAGACTGTGCTTTCATGAGCCCCAGGCTTGCTTTCATCTACCACTTTATAACATTTCATTCTTGATGAAATGAAACTTAAATTAATTGAAGCCTGATGTATATTAAAAATAGGTTACTGTAGCTTGTAACAAGAGTGCCTTTTTTTATTAATATTTTCTGAAATGTAAGGGAACACTGCCTTTTAACAGAATTCAACTTTAATGACCATGAAGAAAGATACCATGTACTTTGTGTACAAGCACCCCAGGCACCCTCCATAAAAGCAACAAGTCTCCTAGTTCTGGGGGCTGAAAAAAAGATTGCCATACGTAAAGATCCACTTTTTCTTAGTAACATTCCCCCCGCTTTTAGTTGGTCTTTCAAGAAATTATCAACATGACTAAGTCTGTATCGTTTCTACCTTTAATCCAACCCTGTTAATATCTGCTATTATTTTTTAAATCAGTCTTTGTTCACCAAAACCTCAAGCCAGACATGAGAAACCTCCCTTTACATTGTATGTTGAATTAACTAACCAAAGAGACTCCCAAAATATTTTATGCTATTTCTATACCCTTAGTTGCTTCCCAGAAGTTGAAGGTGAAGACCCTATTGCTAAAGGTACCAATGGACTTTAAACACAGCACCTGGAAGCCTCCTCTCTGAAGACTAACTATCATAGTATCTGAAGGCTCTGTTCAAACTGCCAAGGGAGAAAAGTAATCAGTAGTCCTTCTCGGCTATCAGGCCTACAAACCACAGCAATGACTGGTACGGCAAGATAGTCCCAAGGGAGCAATTATATTGGCCAACCAGTGTCTGTCTAATTAGACCCAATGCCCATTTCCTAGGAAGGAATTCATGTCTGGTACAGTAAACCTAGCCAAGTACTCATGGCTGATGAGGCCATGGAACCTAAAGGAGAATGTAACTACTGTCAGTTTCCTAGACCAGGATAAATGCTAACTGCATTCCAAACACTTACCTGTATAGCCCCAGATAAGTGTAGCTTACACCTCTTATCAGCACTCAGAAACCACCTTAGAAATCCATAATTGGTTAAAAGGCAGAAAACAACTGCTTCTGAGGTAGACAATGGCAATTGACACATCTACACAGCAATCCCTTAAGACTCAGAGGACATTGTGGAAAAGGAGGCAGAAAGATTTTAATAGCCAGAGGACCAGGAATCGGTGTAAGACAGTACCTGCTGAATATGACTAGTAAAACTGCACATATAAAATCTCAAAAATGTGAGCCCCTAAACAAGACCAGCACAATGACAGGAGCAGTTGGCATGCCAATGTGGAGGGGGAGATTTCATAAGGTACTACCCTAGCCTGAAGAGCTATAATGGCTCTTAAGCTATTAATGGCTGCTGAGAGACTTAAAATCAAGGACGATTTTTCCTCAGGATAAGCCCCTTAATATATTATCTATAGGTGTACAGATTTTAGTATGTTTATCCTATATTATATGGGTAATATCCACTTATAAGTGCGTGTATACCATGTGTGTCTTTCTGCTTCTGGGTTACCTCACTCAGGATGATGTTTTCTAGTTCCCACCATTTGCCTGCAAATTTCATGATTTCCTTGTTTTTAATTGCTGAGTAGTAATTCCATTGTGTAAATGTACCACAGTTTCTATATCCATTCCTTCTTTGAGGGACATCTGGGTTGTTTCCAGATTCTGGCTATTATGAATAAAGCTGCTACAAACATGGTTGAGCAAATGTCCTTGTATACTTGAGCATATTTTGGATATATGCCTTCTTGCTAAGCAAGAAGGAGGGCCCTGGGTAAGATGAACAATCCTCACTCAGAAAAGCAAACGGGACAGACATTGGAAGAGGGAGAAAACAGGAAACAAGACAGGAGTTCACCACAGAGGGCCTCTGAAAGGCTCTATCCAGGAGGGTATCAAAGCAGATGCTGAGGCTCATAGCTAAATTTTGGGCAGAAGGGGGAAATACAAAGACCTGGAGGGGACAGGAGCTCAGGGAGCAACAGAACCAAAAAAAATCTGGGCAAAAGGGTCTTTTCTGAGACTGATACTCCAGTCAAGGACCGCACGTGGAGATAACCTAGAACCCCTGAAATAGATGTAGTTCATGGCAGCTCAGTATCCAAGTGGGTTCCCTAGTAAGGGGAACAGGGACTGTCTCTGACATGAACTCAGCGGCTGGCTCTTTGACCACCTACCCCTGAGAGGGGAGCAGCCTTACCAGGCCACAGAGGAAGACAATGCAGTCAATCCTGATGAGACCTGATAGACTAGGGTCAGATGGAAGAGGAGGAGGACCTCCCCTTTCAGTGGACTGGAAGAGGGTCATGAGAGGAGAAAAGGGAGGAAGGGTGAGATTGGGAGAGAGAAGGCTACAGCTGGGATACAAAGTGAATAAACTGTAATTAATAAAATAAATAAATAAAATTTTTAAAATAAGTTAAAAATAAGTTATCTAATCCCAAGTAGTCAACCCTAAACAAATACACATAAGAGCAACCATAAATGGATTTAGCAGGCTGTGTGTGTGTGTATGTGTGTGTGTGTGTGTGTGTGTGTGTGTGTGTGTGTGTAAAATAATTAAAGAAAAGTTAACAAATTTGGGAGGAAATGAGGAGAACATGGCCTGAGAGGCGCTGCATGGGGAAAAGAATGGATGAAAACACAATACTCACGTGAAATTAAAAAATAAAAGTTTGAATTAAAAGAAATTACTTTACTTGATACTGAGGATTTTTTTTTTCTGAGACTCCCTAAGTTTTCACTGTACATGAATACTGTGTGGGGTGGAGTCCAGTGTGTGGGGTAGGGTAATGACTTCATTGGCTTGGGAAACAAACACGCTGCGCCACCGATGTGCAGGCGTGCTTGTCACAGCAGCCAATGCTCATGCAAACTAACGTAACTCACTAATGGCTCCTGGCTTTATTACCTAGAGGATGGTTCTTCAGTTTATTAAACTTTATTTTGTTAAATGTTAGATCTTTATTTACTACCTGAAGCCTCTCTTTTAAATAAACTGGGAGAGGTACCAACAATTAGCTTGTATTTTTCACTCTAGATTCAATTAAAAACTTGGATATCTCAAAATTACTATACATATACAAGTATATATATATATATGCATATATATATATGCATATATATAACTCTTGATTGACAGTTCACATTGGAATATGTTACATCTACTGATTTAGTAGACTATATTATCAGTGACTGAAGGCTAGCCTCTCTAAAACTCCATTCTGTCATCTATAAAGTAGGGCATATAAGAATACTTACCTTGTGGTGTGGTATGGGGCATAAATGATGTCATTCTTGGCATACCATGAGCATAGATAAGTATTAGCTTCTTTAAAATCGAAACCGCTTTTTACTCCTCCTCTTCTCTTTGATGTGTGAGGCAAATTGGAGTCGGGAGGCTTATGTGCCAATCAGTAAGACTTGTCTCTTAGCAGAATCGTTAATACTAAGGAGAAAGTTAAACTTCAGTATCAAACAAGCTACTCTACAAAGAAATCCTGAGGCTGTCCCGTTGTAATGTAGGCAGCAGTACAAAACTAGGGAAGGCTTGCAGGAGTCTTTGGGTCCCCAACATCTGAAAGCTGAGGCTGGCTCCAGAAATCCTGGGCTCCCACCCATGCAAGGGACTCTCAGCAGGAGCTGTAAATAAAGATGAAATCTCCTTTCCTATTGGATTAAACTCAAACTACACAATGACAGCCATAATTTGGAACCCTTGCCAAAAAGAAATCAAGAAAAACAATGGGTTTTGGAATTTTCTCTGAAGTCAATTTCCCGAGGGGACATTTTTGTCTTGCTCGTTACCTGTAAGTGTCTCAGTTCGCAGAAGAGACTGACAACAAAGATAATAATACATCCTAATGGCTATTTAGAGGAAAAGTTTCCTTTGGTAGACGAATAGCAAAAAGAAAAGAGTTTAATATAAAAAAAATATTGCTTCTTGCTTTAATTTACTAAAAGTATTTGTTTCCTGGATTATTCTTTTTGGAGCAAGGGAACCATAGCAGTCACTCAGACATCAACTTCTTCCCCCAACTCCTCTCCCCTTTGAAAACAGAATTGATAAAATTTCTAAAAAAAAAAAAAAAAAAAAAAGCAAAATCCAGGTCCTCTGGTACTTCTTCCAGTGGTTATTCATTCTATTTTGTTTTTGTTTTGTTTTGTTTTACTTAGCACATATCAATTGGTTTTTGTCTTGTTTTATTTTTAAGAATTCTGCCATCTGAGTCTGGCAAGGTGGCTGGCTCAGTGTACAAAGAGAAGCACTTACTATGGGAACATGAATTTGATCCTCAGAATCCACATAAAGATGGAGGGAGAGAGCCATCTCTATCTCCATATGCACACCCCGACACACATCTCTTTTTCTCTCTCTCTCTCTCTCACTCTCTCTCTCTCTGAATAATAATGATGATGATGATGATGATGATGATGATGATTTTAAATGTTATGCCCCAAAACGAGGCAAGCAAGTAAGGATCTGCCATACAATGGGGTAGGCACAGGGACTGACCCAGGTCTGGTAAGTTAGTCTACAGTGATGAGTTTTGCAGAGTGAGAACAGGTGGACACAATCAGAAAATGCTTGACAGGGGAAACAGTAAATTCTAAGCTTATCAAAAATAGGGAATTGTTAGCCAAATCTGAAAGATGAGGTAGAGAGTAATAGACGAGAGAGGAAAGAAGGGTCCTGGGAGACAAAGGAGGGCAAACTGTGGACAGTTCATTCTAGATTGCGGAAGGTCCAGAAGGCCAAATACTGCATACCTTTATAACCCAACTCTAGCACAGAGTCTGGCCAAGATTTCTACCATTAGGGATGGCTGAAGAAATTAATGGATGCATGTTGAGGATGGGCATCTTGACTTTCATCCTCAGAAACTTCACTCTAACTAGGGACTAGCTAGCTACATATTTTTTTCCAAACAATCTTAAATTTCTAGCAGGACTCATCCATATGGAGCCACGCTAACATTTTGTAATAGCAATTTGGCTGCCCAAAGCACACCCAGTTGAAAAGGAGGAAGGCACTGTTATCTCAGCTTTGGGCTCTATTGGAAAGTGGAGGGAGCCTGAATTAAGAGATGAAAGGTTAAACTCCAAGTAAATCAAATTGTTGCTTCAAAAACACAGACTCGGGGTGTGGGTGACAAGACTATTACACTGCCCCTTACAGAAAAGGCAGGCTTCCTTTGATGTCACTTTTCTAATTAAGAATTATTCTGTGGTATCCAGACAGGACTTAGTGTCCCTTTAGCTATGCAGCTGACAAAGAGTTCAGTCAGGCCTGGGTTCAAACGCTAGAACTCGAAGCCTCTTCCTGTTTTAAAGGTTAGGCTAATGACCTGCAGCTGCAGATCACTTTTACTGGGTTGGGTTGACTTTCAATATTAAATAAAAATACACATGAGTAATTCTTTTTCTTTGAACAGAAAAAGGAAAGGATAGTATCAGCAAATAATGTTAACAATTGCTGAGTTTGGTTGACAGGTAAATAGAAGTAGAGTCATAACATAGTCCTTTGTAATTTATGTGTTCAATAAAATTTGTGTGTTCTGCAACAAAATACCCCAAGTTTGTTTGTGTGTGTGTGTGTATGTGTGTGTGTGTGTGTGTGTGTGTATTCACTTGTGCCCATGAGTGTAGGTGTCCTCAGAGGTCAGAAGATAATTTCAGAACCCCTAGAGCTAGAGTTACAAGATGGTTGTGAGCCACTTAACACGGGTGCTAGGAACTGGGTCTTCTGCAAGAGTAGCAAGCACTCTTAGCCACTGAGCCATCACTCCAGCACCAATATTTTAAACTTTTATTTATACTTATGTGCATGGGTGTTTTGCTTGAACATATGCACCACGTGCATGCCTTGTGGTCCCAGAGGCTAGAACAGGACACTGAGTGTCTTAGAACTCAAGGTACTGATGTTTATGACCCGCATTATGGAGGCAGAGAATGGAACCAGGGTCCTATGGAAGAGCAGCTACTACTCTTAACTGTGGATCCACCTCTTAATCTCCCTATTTAAAAAACTTTAATTCTCTACTCCTTCCATGGTTTATGTTCACCAGAGTCAGACTTCTTAATAATTCCTTTCGTGTCCTCCTAAACATTTTCCTACTTTTAGAGGCATACAGGTATCTGTATAGTATTTGTAAATAGATATGCCACACTGAAACTTTCTCTTTTTTCTTATTAGCAATATATTGAGGAAATCTATCTAATTCTTTTACTATCTACCCGGTACTTTGTTTTAAAAAGAAAAACTCTGTTTAGCACTTTGCGCTTAAATCTTCCCAAATAGAATGGATGAAAAATATCTCACATACTGTTAGTGAGACACAGCATTTACCCACATGTTTCTTGGTCATTTCTTTTGTCTGTCAACTGCCTATTCATGTCTTTTTTCCATTTTTCTTAGAGTGTTTTGTTTTATCTTTTAAATTTTTTTGTTTGAAATATCTCTTTAATAATTGTTTGCTAGTCATTTTTTTCAGATCCACCCTCAACTCCCCAGTGTAACTGTGCTCTGCAGCCAATTGTCTCTGCACCCATCATTGGTGGCGATGTCCTTTCCTGACTAGCTTTCCTATTCATCCTCTAGGTCTTTAAATGTCTCCTAAAGAAGACATTTGATGTCCCTAAATTGATTAATGCACGCCTTCTGTGTGTCCCCACATCCTGTCTTCCACAAGTGTGTGTATATATAAAAACTGAGAGCTTACTCTTTGCCAACAGTGTCAAAAGATTCATACTGTGTGGCTTCAGTTACTCCCATTGCCACTGTATAATAGAGTTAGCACTTACCAGTTGGAAAGTCACTAACACAGCATTTATCAAATGCCTGCTATGTGAGTACACGATGCTCCCTGCCTGTCTGAATGAGGGACCTATAAGCTCCATCAGACTCAGAGCTGCCTTTGACATCTAGTGCTTATCGCAGTGTCTGGCACATGGCAGGTGTTCAACATAGACAGGTGTGGAACTGGTTGTTTGCCAGTTCCAAATGAGAACATTCACAGCTCCTTCCACCATATTAATATCCGTAAATTCTCCAGAGTTCCAAACAACGCTGACTAGAAGGTGACCGACCCATCTCCATAAACAGCTGTTACAAGAATCCTTCAGGAAACAGCGATTAGGAAAGCACCTCGCATCCACCTTCCACACTTTCCACCGACCCTCAAGTCTTAGGAGCTAGGACTCCGGAATCAAAACCTCTGGCTTCCTGAGGTTCTATGAGAAGTCCAAGCTCTTTTTGTTTTTGTTGTTTTTAAGATGGGATTTTTCCATGGCCACCACTGAGACCTAGTTGACCTGTTCTCATGAATGATTCCAAAACAAACAAACAACAACAACAAAACAGCATTTTGAAACTGAATCTGGAACAGAGGTTTTGAACCAGGGGTCTCACAGTGTTGTTCTTGCCACTTGGTTAGACTGAGGATTATAAGCTCAGTGAAATGAAGTTTCTTTCTTTAAAGGATGTACCCACACTGAAATTACCTTCATTTAGAAATTAGCTCATAACCAAACTTTGGGCAGAGTGCAGGAAATCTTACGAAAGAAAGGGGAGATAGAAAGACCTGAAGGGAACAGGAGCGCCACAAGGAGATCAACAGAACCAAGAAATTTGGGCCCAGGGGTCTTTTCTGAGACTGATACTCCAGTCAAGGACCATGTATGGAGATAACCTAGAACCCCTGCACAGATGTAGCCCATGGCAGCTCAGTCTCCAAGTGGGTTTCCTAGTAAGGGGAACAGGGACTGTCTCTGACATGAACTCAGTGGCTGGCTCTTTGATCACCTCCCCCTGATGGGGTAGCAGCCTTACCAGGCCACAGAAGGTGACAATGCAGCCAGTCCTGATGAGACCTGATAGACTAGGGTCAGATGGAAGGGAAGGAGGACCTCTCCTATCAGTGGACTTAGAAAGGGGAATGGGTAGAGAAGAAAAGGGAGGGAGAGTGGATTGGGAGGGAATGAGGGAGGGGGCTACAGCTGGGATACAAAGTGAATCAACTGTAATTAATATAAAAATTAAAATAAAAAAAGAAATGAGACTGCTACTAACTGACCTCACCTTCTGATAGGCGTGACTAAGGTTTACAACACCCTAGCAAGACACTGCCCCTCATTAGCTTCCCCTATGCTCCCTCCTGTTACTGTGTGCTGGATCTACCCCTTAATGATGCTGGGTGCCCTGAATGATAGGAATGGGACCGCATGCTTTCTATGACCTAAAACTGATTTACTTCAGTCAAGAACAATAAGCCAAAAGAAGTCCGGGTAAAGAATTTTTTCCTGCCAATTTGATCAATTAAAATTTGCTTTTTTTTAAAAAAAAAATGATGTTTAAATTAAGATGTCTAAAATAATTACTAATAGTACTGCTTTACCAGAGGAAGGAAAGCAATAATAGGAAACTATTTTAAGAAACGCAAAGTAAAGGGCTGAGGCTATAGCTCAGCTGGTAGAATGCTTGTCTAGCACACTCAAAGCCCTGGATTCAATTCAATAAACCAGGCTGGGTGACATATGCCTACAATCCCAGCATTCAGCTGGGAGAGGCAGGAAGATCATTCAAGGTAATCTTTAGCTACACATCAAGTTGAAAGCTAATGTGGGCTGCATGCGACTCTGACTCAAGGGAAGGAAGGAAGGAAGGAAGGAAGGAAGGAAGGAAGGGAGGGA
>NW_026596095.1:4254797-4428333 GCF_907164565.1 Psammomys obesus
GGAGGGAGGGAGGAAGAGAAGGAGGGGGAGGGAGGGGGATGGAAGGAGGGGGGAGGGAGGGGGGGTGGAAGGAGGGGGGAGGGAGGGGGGATGGAAGGAGGGGGGGGGGGGGGAGGGAGGGAGGAAGGAGGGAATGCTTAAACCATTAGAGAAGAAAGACTTGCTCTCCAACTGTCTTCAGTCTCCCATGACAATGCAATGTACTTGTAATGCGAGACAACCAGGCAAAAGTAAACTCTGTACAACAGCCTCATAAAGGGGACTATTTGCCTATCTCAGATTCCTGTACTTAACCATTTTTGAAGGTAATTCTTTAAAATTCAGAACAATGCGAAATAACAAAAATGCTACTGAAGATGAATGAGTAAAAATGTTGTTGAACAAAAATGAGCTGTTTTTTTTAATCATATATCATCTATATGGTAAAGGATAGTAGATATTATTATTTTTGATACCAGTACATATGGAAAAGATATTCTGATTGCAGTTTTCTGTTGTGCTTATTTCTGTAAGATTCTGGACAGTATGTTCTCAGGTAATTATTAAATACTGTCAATATCATATCAACAATGTGCCATCAATGCAGAGCTAACACATAGAATACATGCTTAAAATCTACACCTTCACATATAGTTTTCTTCTCTAAGTTAATATATAACAAACAAACATTGAGTAAATTGTAATTTTCTCAACTCTTAAATGTATAACTCAATCACGTTTTACTGACTCAGACAATATGAAGTATTTCAAGACTCTTTGATATCTTCCTTGTGTTCATACAAGATAATACCCTCTCTAGACAACTATTATCCATTCACCATAGTTTTACCCATCTTTGAGCTTTATATAGTGTTAGCCTTTCATGTCTAGCTTATTTCATTAAGTACCGTATGCCCACCCATGTTTCTGTATATCATCATACCTTGCTCCTCTGGACTGTTAGTATAATTCTACTATTGGTATTTGTATTGGTTTCATCTTTGTTTATTATAACTAAAGCTTCCTGAGATGGAGAGATGGCTCAGAGATTAAGAGCACTGGCTGCTCTTTCAGAGGACTTCCCAGCACCCGCACGGAAGCACACAACTAACTGCAAATCCAGTTCCAGGGAGTCTGACACCCTCACAGAGACATACAGGGAAGCAAAATACTAATGCACGTAAAATAAAAATAAAGCTTCTATGAATATTCCTGAATATGTTTGAGACAGAAATTTCATTTAGAAGTAGAACTTATGCACTATAACGAGGCTATGTTTAGAATGTTTATTTTGATTATTTCTTTAAGAATGTGATTAGAGCCCCTGTCTCTGACATGAACTGACTGGCCTGCTCTTTGATGACCTCCCCCTGAGGGGGGAGCAGTCTTACTAGACCACAGAGGAAGACAGTATAGCCACTCCTGATGAGACCTGATAGACTAGGATCAGGGAGTCTTGTTAGACTAGGACCTCCCCCATCAGTGGACTTGGGAAGGAGCATGGGAGGAGAAGGCTGGCCGAAGGATGGGATTGGGAGGGGAAGAGGGAGGGAGCTACAGAGGAGATACAAAGTGAATAAACTGTAATTAATAAAAAGAAAAAGAAAAAATATAGAGAATATGCTACTGAACAACATCATTATATATAAATAATAAAAACACTATTAAAAGGACATCCTAAATGAATAAGTAAAAAAAAAAAATGTGATTAGAGGCATTACCTTCTATTGGTTCTTGTCCTATCACTTAACATTCCTTTAGAATATTTATAAGTGCAAATGATCAAGTTGAACAGGTATGCTTCCAAGTAAGGAGTAAGCGGATATGGTTGGAAGGCATTTGAACTATATAATTAACCTATTGTATATGAGTTATGAGATGCATATATGACATTTATTTTAGACTCTCAAGAAATGTAAAAGTCTAATAATCTGGTCATTAGAAAGTCTTGGAACAATGGAATTGTTCTATCAGGATGGAATTATAACACCTTCGGCACAACCCACAGCTGTTGGTGGACTCCAGGTGACTAGTACAGCTATCCATGGACTCCAGGTTATTAGAACAGATATCTTTTCACAGGAAAGTAAACTTCAATTACATGCCTTTTCCTTCATCCACTCTGGGATGCAAAACTTCCATTTGGGTATCATTGGTGAAGGAAAAAATATATTTTTCTTTATCATTGCCTCTGAATAAAATGTCTCCTGCCACACTCTGGGTGTTTTCGGGGTTTGAATTAGGGTCTTTGTATGGAAAACAAATCTGGTGCAAAGTACAAGTTGATCATTTTTTTTCCTGTACAATAAGTTCCATATAAACATTCATTTTATTTTTAGAATTCATTTTTATTTTCTTTTTTATTTATCTTACATTCCATGCATTCCCCCTCCATCCTCTCCTCCCAGTCTCACCCTCCCTCCCTCTTTCCTCCATCCTCTTCCCCTTGTCCACTGAAAGGGGGAGTTCTCCTGCCCACAGTTTATCAAGTCTCATCAGGACTTCCTGGATCCTCTTCCTCTGTGGCCTAGCAAGGCTACATTGGCAGGGGCAAGTGATCAGAGAAAGAACAGGAAACTGAGTTCATGACAGAGACAGCCCCTGCTCCCCCTACTAGGTGACCCATGTGGAGACTGAGCTACCTATGGGCTACATCTGAGTAGGCTCTCTAGGTCCCCTCCATGCATGGTCCTTGGTTGATGCATCAGTCTCTGCAGAATCCCCTGGGCTCAGATTTTTTAGCTTTGTTGGTCTCCTTGTGGGGCTCCTGTCCCCAACATTTGCTCAATTATGTTCATAGCTGTTTTATTTGTAAGAGCTAGAATCTGGAAACAACTTTGATGTTTCTCAGTGGAGGAATGGATACAGAAATTGTGGCACATTTACACAATGGAATACTACTCAGCTGTTAAAAACAAGGATATCATGAAAATTGCTGACAAATGGATAGAACTAGAAAAGATCATCCTGAGTGTGATAACCCAGAAACAGAAAGACACACATGGTATATACTCACTTATAAGTGGATATTAGCCATATAATATAGGATAACCATACTAAAATCTACAGACCTAAAGAAGCTAAACAACAAGGAAGACCCTAGAGAGGGTGCTTAAATCTCATTCAGAATGGCAAATAGACACCACTGGAAGAGAGGGAACAGGGTTGGAGTCTACTATAGAAAGTCCTCTGAAAGGCTCCACCCAACAAGGGTTTGAAGCAGATGCTGAGACTCACAGCCAAATTTGGGCAGATCACAGGAAGTCTTATGGAAGAAGGAGGGGATAGAAGGACACAGAGAAGAGAGGAGACCCATAAGATTCCAACTTACACCATTCAGAATGGCTAAGATCAAAAATTTGAGTGACAACACATGCTGGTGAGGATGTGGAGAAAGGAGAACCCTTCTCCACTGCTGCTGGGAGTGCAAACTAGTACAGCCTCTCTGGAAATCAATCTGGCATTTTCTCAGAAAATTGGGAATAGTTCTACCTCAAGACCCAGCTATACCACTTCTGGACATACACACCCGAAAGATGCTCCACCATACAACAAGGACGTTTGCTCAACTATGTTCATAGTGGCTTTATTCATAATAGACAGAAACTGGAAACAACTTAGATATACCTCAACTAAAGAATGGATACAGAAATTGTGGTACATTTACATTACATTACAATGGAATACTACTCAGCTATTAAAAACAAAGAAATCATGAAATTTGCAGGCAAATGGATGGAACTAAAAAAGATCATCTTAAGTGAGGTAACTCAAACCCAGAAATGTGCACATGGTATGTATTCACTTATAAGTGGAGATTAGACCTATAGTACAGGATAGCCACACTACAACCTACAGACCCACAGAAGCTAAGTAACAAGGAGGGCCCAAGGGAGGGTGCTGGAATGTCACTCAGAAGAGGAAAAAGAATAGACAGCAGAAGTGGATAAAGAGAAGGAACTGGATAGGAGATGGAATGAGGAGGGAAACAAAGGTAGGGACCAGATGTGGGGAGAGCGGTGAGTGGGGAGAGGGCTGGGAACAAGAAGGGAAACTGAGATGGCCAACTCTTTGTCAAGCTGGAGGCCTTCAACCGTGCAGGCCCCTGGGGAGGACATGGATGTGACTGTAGCTGAGACTTCTAATGGGGGATGAGGGGGAATGAAGACTGAAGTGACCACCTCCTAGCCAAGCAGGACTAGTGGAAGGAGGGGAACAACAACCCACTGACAAAACCTGTAACCCAAAAGTTAATTTTTTTAAGTTGCTTGTCCCTCCTCTGGGGAAGCTGTAGCCTGGTCAACTTCCTTCATATGGCAGAACTATTTTTTTTTTTCATTTCCTTGATGCTTTCCTCTCCTCCCCTCCCCTCCCCTCCCATCATCCACAGTGATTTGTGCAGCTTTTTTAAAAAAATCTATTTCTCCATTGCAAAAACACTTCTTTTCTATAAAATCCCTTTGATAACACAGATCTACAACGGTCTTTTCACGCTCCATTGGCACTAGATCAGTTAGTTGTACAAGGGTTATCTTGGGGTTTTGTCTAGACTTTTAAAAAATCCTGGGAATAGTTCCAGGCTTTTTGATTAAGTGGGTAGTTCTGGAAATACAGGATGATTCTCCTATTTTTTGCTTGAGTTACGGTATTTGTCACTGGTCCCTTCTATCAGGGTGTGCTGCTAAGGGCTGCTGTTAATACAGGATGCAACAGCTTGGATTCTCATGGTGTTCTCGCTGAGGTCATTTCACCTTCCTTTTAGAGTCACTTTAGATTTCTTATAAACGAGCAAATGAATGCTAGCATCTTTCTCCAAAATTCAATCAAGTCCTTGTCATAAGATTAACGCAACTCCTCAAACTTTTTCTTTCTGGTAGCCTTAACTTGACAAAATCCTTTTCAGATCTTGGATAAGTTTTGCAAGATTTAAAAAAAAAACAACACTACAAATATCAGATTTTTTTTTCTAACTACTGGATGAACATAATACCAGGTACCAGACATTTCAGTTTCATTTCTTTGGCCGTGATAAAATATCCAGACAAAACATAACTTAGGGAAGAAAGGACTTGTTTTAGCTCACAATTCCCAGGGATATTCCATCATGGCAAACAGGAACTTGAAGCAGCTAGTCATGATCCATTCATGGCCAAGGGCAGTGTTCTCTTATGCGGTCCAGGGACCCAAACCAGGAAAGGGTGCTATCCACGGAAGCCGAGTCTTCTCATATCCTCCAAGGCAATCAAGACACTCCCTTTTACACATGCCCACAGGCCAACTTCATCAAAACAGACCTTCACTGACACTCTTCCAGGGAACTCCTGGTTCTGTCAAGTTGACAATTAAAACTAACCTATAACACTAGATAGTCAGAGGTTTTCCCCCATATTGATCAAAGTAGCCAGATGATTTTGTTCATTTTTTTTAAATTTTTTTACTGAAGTGACATAGACATAAAAAAGCATATCAACTTAAGTCATTTTACTTGTATATGTCAATGATCTAAAATATGCTCACAATCTTGTACAACCATCACCACCATCCATATGCAGGCTTCTTTTCCCCTTCCCAGACTGCAACTCTTTACGAACTAAACAATACCTTCTCTTCTCTCTCTTCCTACCCAGGTCCACCATCATGTTTTCTGTCTCTCTGGCTCATTTGTATTTGTCTTTCTGTGACTGTCTTATTTCATGTGCCATAATGTCCTCAAGGTTTATCCCTGTCCCATGTGCCAGAATCTTCTCTCCTGTTATTGCTGAGTAATATTTAATTACAAATACTATTTTTATATATTCTTCCACCCACCAATAGACACAAAGTTGCCTCTATGATTTAGCTATTATGACTAATACTTCTGTGAATATATCTGTGTGACAATATCTCTTTCAGACCCAAATTTCAGTTCTTTGTGATATATGCTATATAATGGAATTGCCAAATCATGGGATTATTTAATTAAATAATTAAATTAATACATTTTTAATTTAATTTGGGACCTACTAACACTTTTTTACATAGTAAATTTACTATTCACATTTCCAACAGTAACATATAATTTTTAGTTACCCCATCAACAGATAAGATTTTATGTTTATTTTGTTGTTACTATCCTAATGAATAATCATTTTACAATAATATTTTAATAAAGGGATTGATTATTCCATGTGAGTTGAGAATGGTTACCTGCTGACTGAGTGTAGCTCACTTATCAAATGGTTATGATCAACTTCTCTCCTTCTATCTGATTCCACACCCCATGCAGACGAATCTGAGCTGACTTCTCCAATCACTAGACAGTGGTAATGGTGAGATTGTGTCAATTCCAGGCTGTGCTTTCCTGAGGACTTGAGCTTCTTTCTCCCTGAAGCCTTGTGATGCTGTGTCAGAAATGAGGGTCACTTTGAAAGAAAGAATAACCAAGTGAGAGGAAACCACGTGTCAGATATGGATGATCACGCTTAGTACGGACTTCATATGCGTATGTGATTACACATGCATAAAGAGCCCAGATAAAGACCACCCCGATGAGCTGAGTCACCTCCCAACACCGGTGAAGGGTTATCACAAACCACAAAGCATTGTTACGATTGGTTACGCATCAGTACATAACTGAGACATATAAGTTCCCAAATAAGGCAAGAATTTAGACCCAAAGGTGCCAACCAGTATTTCCTTCTTTACATGCAATCCTGTTGACTTTTCTTCCTGCTTATCTAGGGTCCGGTAGTGAATGTGAATTACTAGTGTTATGCTTGGGTGTTCTATATCTATATCTATATCTATATCTATATCTATATCTATATCTATATCTATATCTATATCTATATCTATATCTATATCTATATCTATATCTATATCTCTGTAGATCTTTGACTTTATTTGTAAATTTATATTTCATAAAAACACAATTCACAAGTGCAACTGGCACATTGCTTCAGGGTTGCAGATTTAATGCTGGGGAATCCCAGTGGAGATCACCCAATTTCACATATCAGTGATTTATGGGCAACAGGGATGCACAATCTGGAGTGTGCTTGTTCTTGTTCTGTGACTGGATGCTAGCGGAGGCCATTCTATAGCCCGCCAGAATATAGCCAGCTCTGTAATTTGTTCTTTGGCTTCTCAGAGAAGATCTACTGCATCAAGATGTGTTACTTGGCCTCCAGGAGAATTTTTTTTTTCGTGGCTAAGAGAGCAGTTCAGCAGCAGGTAGCAGAAACATCAAGCTCCCTAAACACAGAGCTTGGTTAATGACTATCAAATCAGTGTCCGTGGTTAATCTCTATGACTGTGTGTCCAGATTTGAGTAAGCAGAACTTTGATCTACTTACTGTGTTGGAAAAATAATAGGCAAAGATATAAATCAGAATGTCATTTTCCTCTATGCTCATGGATTGTCTTCTTATCCAGTGTTATATGTATGTTACACCCAGGTGCTTGATAGCTCAGCAAAAGCCCCTAGCTGTGTGTGTGTGTGTGTGTGCTGTGATACTGTGACAGCCTCCTACCTGGTCACTACTTCAGGTGATTCATAGATCTTTTCTACGATCCATTTCCACAGAGCAGCCAAGGCAATTCTCTAAACACAAATACTGCTCAAAATTCACCCAAGACAGCAAAAGAGATTGCTCAGTGGTAAGAGTGTTTGCTACCAAGGACCATGCATGGAGAGGACCTAAAACCCCTGCTCAGATGTAAACATAGACTCAGTCTCCAAGTGGGTTCCCTAGTAAGGGGAATAGGGGCTGTCTCTGTCATGAACTCAGTGATAGGCTCTCTGATCACCTCCCCCTGGGAGATGCAACCTTGCCAATCCACAGAAGAAGACAATGAACCCAGTCCTGATGAGACCTGATAAGCTACAGTCAGATAGAAGGGGAGGAGGACCTCCCCTATCCGTGAACTAGGGGAGGGATATAGGCAGAGAAGAGGGAGGGAGAGTGGGATAGGGAGGAGACAAAAGAGGGGGCCACAACCAGGATATAAAGTGAATAAATTGGAATTAATAATAATAATAATAATAATAATAGTGTTTGCTGTTTTTTTTTCAGAGAACCAGGGTATGTTACCTAGCACCAATCAGGCAGCCTCTACAGGCACTTTCACACATGTGACAGACACACACCCATACACAGAAATAGAAATGAAATAAATATTTTTTAAAAAAAGGATTTCCCGTCACTGTGAGGAGAAAATAGTTAAAGATTATACATGATCTTGCCCATATTTCCAACTTCATGTCTACTGCTCTACACAACTCTTACTCCCACCACAATGACCTTCCTGTACCTCTTCAAACATGCCAAATTCATAATATTCTGAGCACTCACCCTTCTCTCTGGGATGGGCTTCCTCCAGACTGCTTGGATCTATTTAGTGTCCTGTCACTTCTGAGGCCAAGCCAAATAATTTGCAGTCCTAGGCCCCTTTATACTTTATTGCTTTTACCTGCTTTGTTTTATTTTTATTGTATTCTTCACTGCACAATGCCACCATTTTCTACCCTCTTTCTGTTTCTCCTTCTTTCCATCTTTACTCCCCATACCAAACTCTTTGCAACCTACATTGATTTCTCTTGCAGCTTGGCATGTGTGTTCTGTCTTGGTTTACACTTCTTACCACCCTGGTTCTAGTTTTACTACAGCCCTCTTCAATTCTTTAAGAAGCCTCACAGCTTCTCTCCAATCCATTATTCAAAAGCTTTCAAACAGTTGTCTGTCTGCTGAATGGGTGCTAAGCTTCATAGTTTAGAATATAAGGAACTATAGTACCACGTTATGGGGAGTGTTATCTTCCAATGAAATGGACCTTCCACAATGTCTCCTCAATCATCTTAAAATGTTTCTATTCACATTTTTTCAGTTGCTTTTCAAAAAACCTTATTCCTGAATTCCCAATAAAAAGGACATGTCCTTTCTTATATGGATGAGAAATAAACCACATGTTGTAGGTTTCAGAATCTGGATTTGTTTGTCACAGAAGCAGGACTTAGTATAAGAAGGATCAGCCTGCTATTCAACAAATATTCAGTCAATCACAGTTATTCCATAATACTGAGAACATACTCCAGGCAAACACTATTTTAAATGCCGTATAACAGGGGCTGGAGCTATGGCTCAGCAATGAAGAACAGACACTGTTTTTACAGAGGACCAGGATTTAGTTTCCAGCATCCGTATTGGGTGGCTCACAACCAACCATAACTCCAGCTCTGGGGATGCTCTTCCTTGGCCTCTGCATGCACCCACACACAAACACACAATCAAAAAATAAAGTGAATCTCTTTAAAATACCATGAAATATACATGAAACATGATTTCAAGGATCCAAAGCAATGTGTCATGAAGCTACTGTGAGAAACTATAACCAAAGGGCTAGTATGTTTAAGGAAAAGAACCTGGCACTGGAGGGGTCGAAAGCTGCAAGAAAGCAATGTAATTGTTCTTTTTGCCCTGTCTCACAAACAGAAGGTCTTAGCAATGTATCGAGTAGAGAAATAGATGATTAATTAAAAAGAAAATGTAAGATGAGCAGCTAGTTGCACTCAGCATTGTCTGTCTTCATAGAGTCATCTGATGGGTCACATCAGCATAAATGGAATGATCCGGGGTGAGCTAAAGTAGGGCTTATGAACTTGTGAGTGGGTACAGTCACTTTAACTTACCCCATGGTGAAAGCAATCTGACTCATTGACCCTGGCACCTTCCAAGCTCCAATGATTTCTGGTTAGTCATGTGGCTTGGCAGAAAACTTCAGCAAGTTTATCCCACAGTCAGCAGCCAAGGGCTTCCTATTTTCAGTTTTACCCTCAATGGGAACCAGCCATCCAGCTGAGCATTCAAGACCTGTACTTTGGGGTTTACTAGGACCAAGAGCACTCAGTCCATGGACCAGTGGCATGCATACAAGTCTTCTCAAAACAACTGCCTTAAATAGCTGGTGACAGAATTTATAGAAGACAGATTTTCCTCCTTAACTCTGACATATGTTTCCAGGGTGAGTCAAGTGACAAATGCCCTCTTCCTGGGTTCATAAATCATAAATTCAGGACTTGCTTAAGGAGCTTAGTCATGCACTTAATATTTCGGACAGGAAAGATCTGAGCACCAGAGGCTGGGAAGGCCAGAGTGAACTCTTGCTCTGCCTTTCCCCTAATCTAGGCTGAGCAATGGAGCCAAGTATACCTGGTTATACAATCTGTGGCCCTGAAATACAGAGAATCTATACAGTCATACAGCAGAGTCTAAGAGATTTTCCTCTGGAAAGCACATAGCCAACTCTTCCTTGGACATTTTCCCAGATGACGATGGAGCACAAGCCTGCACAGTTTTCTTAAGTAGCTTGGTAACACACCAGCCCCTGACTGCAGGTAGCAAGAGAAGCCTCGTATGCTTTTATAGCTGAGTTCAAGTGCTTCAGGCTCTACTAACATCTTCTGATGACAACGACAGTGTCTGTGCATCTAAGTGACCCTTCCACCCCCTAAATAAAGGTAATTCTTTCCAGACAGAGTGAATCTGCCAAGCCTGCCGAGTGTGGATGGAATCCAAGTAGAGAGTAACTTTGTGCCCTGCATAGTTCAATTATGGTTGTTGGCCTTGAAATTGTGTGCCGTAGTTTCAGAGTTACAGAACAGCCACCTTGCAGGGCTGATGCAAGCTATTTTGGTCATGTGAAAGTCACCTGGTAGATGCAGCACCTGTTTTCTCACAAAGAACTCCCGCTGACTTCATGTCAACTCTTGCTTTGAATATGGCTTCATTAACTTTTCTTTTACTTGATTTGCCTGTTGAATACTGTGTTTTCTTTGCTTATTGTGTCTCACAGTAATCCAAGAGGCCGTGTGCATCAAAAATAATTACCAACAATTGGAACGTAGGAAAGTGCCAAGTCACCCAGTGTAGTATAGCCACTATCCACTTTTGGGCGTGCTGACTAAATGTGAGATCTCTGTCAGCTTGAAAATATTCCCTCACCCATGACAAAGTTGTGAAATTCTCTAATTACTAACCAAGACTGTTTTCTGGCTCAGCTCCCTTAACAGCCTGCAGGAGCTCCCACACTGGAAACCAGCTGTCTTACGTTGCCCAGGCTCCCATTCTTTGCTCACTAGTTGGAGGGAGAGAACCAACCAAGCCAGAAACCCACACAAGGTTCACATCCACCCACTACTAAGTTTGTCCTTCTCCATCAGACTGTTCACACTGCACATTCTGAGAACTCCTAGGAGTGGCAACCGCTGCTCCTCTTACAACTGGAAAAAAAAAAAAGGTTTCACACCCTACTTGTTCCCCCCCCCCCCAGTTTGTATTTCAATATTTAAAGGCATAACACTGGTGGTGTGTTAGGCAGCTAGTCAACTTTGGAGTTTCAGAGGAGAAAGTAAAGGACAGAAGAAAAATGATGTGTCGACACTAAGAAGTTATCAGCAAAGGTGAGAAGTGAGAACTGGGTCCCCTGCCCTTCTCCACCTTGTCTTCCCCAGTGACATCAAAGTCTTGGTTGGAAATCAGGCTCCTCACAAACATTTGTTGGAAAGATTTTCAATGAAGAAAACTCAGTCTGCCCCACTGTCGACTGAGGATATCAGGAACTCTTTTCTGAAACAGATCCATCCTCAGAGTCTGTCTTCCTTCCCCTAATGATATTATCTTCAGGATGAGGGGCTGGATTCCTCATACTGAGGAACCCAGATGCCTGCTTAGATCCATTTATTTGGCTTAATAAGATTAAATAAGGAACATGCAATAGCCTCACAGTGTTAGAAATTTCAGATATTTCATAAGCTCAAAGAGAAAGAAAAAGAAGAGAAAAGTTTGTGAGTCTTACTCCATGATGAGACAAAGGAAGGGAAATGCTCACACTGAGGATTAATGCAAGTGTGCTATAATTCATTCCACACTTCCACAAATCCTACCTCATTTGAATCACACATTAACCTGATGGAAATAAAATAAAATAATTTATTATATTTATATAAGATAAAGATTACAGTCTGTAACTTATATCTGAAAAGCTGAAAGATCCAAGAACTGAAATCCTCAAGCTACAATCTTGACAAGAGAAAGGGCCCTAACAAGAGTATAGCTCTGCTCTTTCTAGCTGAGGATTAGAATGTCTTTACCTGTCCACCATTAGTTGGTTCTAAGGTCTTTAAATCTCCATGTAGAGTGTAACTTTTTCTTTAGTGGGTGTGGTCTATCATTTCACCTAAAAACCCTGAGGATAGAAAGGGCTATGTCATATTTATTTGATCCTTTATATCTAAACAAAGTTTCTGTCAAAATTTAGAACCTCAATGATATTTAATAACAATCGTATTATTTTAATACATAAAATTTGCTCTTCCAGTACATTAACTGGGTCCCAAGTTTATACCCAAACAAGGATGAAGTTTGTTTCTTAATAAATGTTACCTCTATAGATTTAGTCAGAATAAACTTATTTTCTTTGTTTGGAAATGGTATTTCTATGTGTCCCAGGCTATGAAGCACAAAGTCATTGTCTTCCTTACTCAAGCTCTAGATCTGGGATCATAGTTTAAATGACCACATCAGTCCCTAACAGTTTTTAACTTCAATATTTTCTACCTATCATTTACAATGTCAAAAAATGAGTGCTATATGAGAAGGTAGGAGGAGTGTGGCCATCCAGTGGCTCACTGTTCACAGGGCAGTAAGGGAAGGTACCTGCTCTGGAATGTATAATGCAGCTGAAGAGTTCTCTTGAAGGTTCCATCTACTATGGGCTGGACTTCTGTTCTCTCTGCTTAGAGCTGGTTCACCTGTCATGATTCATCCTTAGCCTGAAGATGCTAGGGGGGTACATGCTATATCAGGCGTGAGGTGTGTGGCGGTTTGAATAAGAATGACTCCCGTAGGCTTATATATCTGAATGCTTGGTCACCAGAGAGTGGAACCATTTGAAAGGATTATAAGGACTAGGAGATGTGGCCTTGTTGGAGCAGGTGTGGCCATGTTGGTGTAGGTTTGGCCTTGTTGGAGAAAGTGTGTCGCTGGTCTTTGAGGTTTCAAAAGCTCACACAAGGCCCAAAGTTTCTCCCTCTCTATCTATGGATCAGGATATAGCTCTCAACTACTTCTTCAGTGTAGCAAACTTGCCATATCTGCCACCATGCTCCTTGCCAGAGTGACAATGGACTCGCCCTCCGAAACTGTAACCAAGGCCCCAATTAAATGCTTTCCTTTGTAAGAGTTACCATTGCTATGCTGTGTCATCACAGCAATAGAACAATGATTAAGGTACCACATTTCAAAATTTTCAGCCTTCATGTTGGAGAATAAATCTTTTCTGGATGACCACATCATGAGGGAGAAACCAATGAGGCAGGGTCCAAAGCTCCGCTTGGCTGGATTTAGAAAGCAAAACTGAAATCTATTTGATGACCTTCAGGAAGGAGGCTTCAAAGCAGGTATTTAATTGGAAATTGTAGGTACTTGGCTCTTCTGGAATAGAATTCGTTCATTAGAATTAAATGCTGCTGGCTATTTGACTCTAGTTTCTACTGTTGCATCTCTGCAATACATTTCCTGACCTTTCCACAGACTTTGTTCTGATCTTTGGCGGAGAAGAATTTAATGATCATGTGTCTTAGGGATTCTATTTGCAGCTTACTCTAAGTTACTTACATCCTCCCTCTGAGTCCAACCCTTCTTAAACTTTTTACACTCACAGCCCTTCCTACCCTAGAAAGTTTCAGATGACCAGGACCAAATAGGCAGATAAAATAGGTATACAAATAATTTACAGATTGTAAGTGATAAACAAAATAATTTGAAAACAATTTTTGATATATATTTATTGACGGCTAAAGATGGAAGCAATTTTGCACAGATGTGGTTATTTATCTAGCATAATTCAATCCGAAGGTTTACTAATTTGATATATGCTGACGAATCATGGTAGGAAATGTTAAACATTTTTGTTTCATATAATTAAATCATTGTGTTTCTGTAAGAGCAGAAAACCATACATACAGTAAGAAGACTGCAATTCAGAACATTCAACAGCTGAGGTATTTCAGACATTATTTGTTGCTGCATGGAATGATGGCATGCTCAGTGCAAAGTTCATGTGTTTTGTGTTCCGAACTAAGAATTTAATGAAGTTCCACAAGGCGACATGGGCAAGCTCTACCAGAAACCCATTCAGTTCATTACACACTTGGTTTTTAATTATTTTAGGCCACTACACAATCAGAACATTTTTACTGTTGCCAAGATTTTCATACCCCTCCTCATGTTCTGTTACTTGATCTTAATTGAGTTGCCACAGGTTAAGAAGTGTTGTCTCAACATTTAAGCTGTCTAAGAAGTCTGTCTGAACCATTTGTCCAATGTAGTGAACGGTGTGTGTGTGTGTGTGTGTGTGTGTGTGTGTGTGTGTGTGTGTTTGGGTGTCTGTGTCTATGTGTATGTGTCTAGGGGCTGAGGATTACCTTGAGCTCTCAGGATCTCAGCATAGTGGACAAAATGTGTGGTACTTACATAGAGAAACAGGAACCAACAAGTTCAGTGACCCAAAACTGGAAAGAAAGAAAACACACCACTAATTTCATCATGTTCTGACAAGCTCTTTGCTGCTTGCTTTCGCTCTCTGTGAGAGAAGGCAGTGTCACAGTCAAGCAGTTGGACAAGACTGTACCTGTCACTGCTATAAGCTATTACACATAGAAGCTGATTTTTCCCTCTCTTGAGAGTGATTCAGTTTAATGACATATTTAATGCTTAAATGTTATTAAATGTGAGTTGTGGGCTTGTGAGGTGGCTCAGTGGACAATGGGAATTTCCATGAAGCCTGATGACCAGATTCCAATTCCCCAGGATCAAAATGCTAAAAAAGAGAAAACGAGGTTCCAAAAGTTGCCCTCTGACACAGACACACACACACCATGGCATGCACACATACACATTTACACATACATGCATACACATAAACAAACAAAGAGACAGGGTAATGAAAATAAAAATTGAAGTAACTTGCAAGCAGGGAACATAACTTGATGTGTTTCTTAGAACTCAGTGCAGTGTACATTGGGAGCTTAAAACATACTTATACTAAGCAATGAGACAAGCTACAAGGAAAGGTCAACAATCTCCTAGAAGTTTCAAATCATGCCAGTGATTTAGTCAACAAGTGGTTTTTTTGTTTTGTTTTGTTTTTTTGCCTACTGTCTTTATTAAGTTTCAATTTTGATAGCTTAGTCACAAAGACCCTCATTGAGTAATATTTTGGCAATCCAAAGAAATGCAAACTCTTGAGAAGATTGGTTGGTTCCCCTAAACACAAACACGGAAGCCTTGAATGCTGCCAATGTTTATAGATAAGGGAAGGAAGGAAGATATAGTCAGACAACAGTAGCACCTTGAATTTGGCAAGGCTAAGAAAAACAGCTTTGCCTACATCCGGTAGCCTCTCTTGTAAGTTAGGTATCATCAGTAAAAACAAACAAACAAATGGTTCTTACCCTATTGGTTAACCTGGTACATAGTAGTTACTCAAAAATATTTGTTGAGAAACCGGTGAATGTATTCCCGTATACTTCATAATAAAACATGTTAGTGTAGATTTTATATGTGGGACTCCTCCCAAGGAAGAAACTTTTGTATCCTATGATGCCTTTGTAATATTTACAAAGAAGCTAATTCCTCCTGTAAGGTTAAAAAGGAGACCCTATTGTCACCCATGAGGACTCTGAGCTGACATGGCCCATGGGGATCCAGTCCTATTGGCCTGGAACCAGCAGTGTAAGCTGTGGTTCCAGCATCAAGGGAGCCTGGGCACAGCTGTTAGAATAAACATTTCTCAGCTGGTCACTCACCATGGCTAGTCCTGAGTAAGTGGGCTGTTGCCATCTTTTCTGAGTAACAGGACTATGCTTCTATTTTATCTTATCCATATCCAGGCTACTGTGAAAAGACGGTCCATACAAGTGTCAGCAGGAAGAGGCCAGCAATACCTTCTTGATGCAAGAGACACACACAGGTAACAGTAGTCTCAAATCTCAGGGAACTGAATTTTTTTCTTACCATCCCCCATAATCAGCCAGTATTTCTGCTGTTGAATTCCCTGAGTCATAAGCCAGACAATTCCAGGGTACACTCCCTAGGCCAGTTTCTTTGGCATGATCTGCAGCCAGGCCGGAGTTATTTCCTGGATAAAGAAAGCGTTTTGTTTGCTTTGTTCTCTGGGGTTCATTTAGAGACTTGAGTTTTCCCAAGGAAATTCAGACTGCACTGCCAGCTCTAGGTGAGCGTCACCTCCTAGAGTGACAGTCGATATGACCGAGGCTCAAGGTTCATTTTTATTACTATCTCTACAAGTCACAATTATTTGGAGAGGGAGAAAATAAAATGACTGGACTATCCCTCAAACCAATATGCTGACCAAAGTATTCTCTAGGATACCAGCTTCCTCACTTCTTTCTTCCCTAATGCATACATTTACTGGCAGACTGGACATGCTTTCTTCTGTATCCTAATTTGTTTAGAAAGGCAGTTTGTTCAATTTAGGAATGTTATTGGATGTTCCCCCTTTAGTTGCCTATTGTTGTATAATAAACTGCTCCAAAATTTTAGTGAGTTGAAGCTATAAGCTGTGATTTATTTTTTATAGTTCTTGAGTTGACCAGGGCCAGCTTTGTGAGTCTTGATTAGAGCGTCCTTTTACAGTTTCTGTCAAATGTCACCTGAGGGCTCTCAGACCTGGATACCAGGATGGATGGCTTACCCAAATAGTTAGCCACTGGTGACAATAGGTAAGAGCACACCTGGGCTTGCCCACCTATACAAATCTCTTCCACGTCTTGGGCTTCTCATAGCAAGATGTGTGAGTTATAAAAACTAGTATCTACCAAACAAGCATTCCAAGAGGCTCACGACTCAACACAGTATTCCATCTGCTGAATTCCACTGGTCAAGCATGAATGACAGAGTCAGCACGGATTTGAGGGCAAGTTCTACCATCTAGCAGAAAGACGTGGAGGGATGGCTAACTGTGAACCATTTCTGAAGTCTTATCCAATGCAACACAATTAGAGAGACGTGATCCCAATCCATATTCAGATTGGGAATTTAACTGAAGAACAATTGATATATAAATAGTAGCTGGCACTAAGCACATAAAAGAAATTCCCCAGAAACAAAGTATGGAACACAACAAAAATAAGGTCAAGGAAGAGCCGTGCATACCAGCATCCAAAGGTAATGAAATGATGGAGAGTAAAGATGTGGGGCTATAAATATAGAAATAATCATGACAAGTACACCTGGACAAGCCAAAATTCAAGCAAAGGAAACAGTCCACTGTGTCAAAAGCTCTGGAAAGACAGTTATGTGGAGCATGAAATGTATTTCCACTAGACTTAACAGCCAACTGGTCATAGGTGACCTTGGTAGGTAGGGAAAGGCTTAAGGAACAGAAAAAGAAAAGTAGAAAAGAAAATAGGGCAGTGATAGTAACTACCAAAGAAAAGGCAAAGAGCTACTATGAAACAAAGTCCTGAAGAAGGGCACAGGTATTAAGATGGATAGGGAAGGTGCATTATTCTCAGATTGCTTGCACGTGTGGGTGGACAGAGTGGCTCTGTCATTACTCACTAACCCTTGACGTTCTCAGCAGAGGGAGCTTGTAAGCTGACACATGAGACCAAGAAACCATGTGCAAAGAGTTGAAAGAATCATGTTCTTGGCTTGGGTAACAGCAAGGGTGTGAGCAAATGGGCAGTACTCTTAGTTCATTAAGGAGAGGAACAGGCTGGCAGGTAGGGGTAGATGTGTTTAGTACAGAGTGAGCTGTGAGAGTCGGGGAAGCTTGGTCTTCCTTGGTTTGTACTATGGCAGGGTTTATATTTGTTACAGTAGAGTCACTGGAGAGTTGAAAGCAAGAGAATGACATGATTTTGAAAGCTCACTCTCTATCAAAAATAAACATGCAGCAACCTAGCTATTCTTCTCCTGGGCATTTGCACTAAACAAATGAAGGTGTATAGTCATAAAAATATTCACAGTGGGAGCTAGAGAGATACTCAGTGGATAAGCATGCTTGCATCACTAGCATGAGTGTGTGAGTTCAGATCCCAGCACCACATAAAAAGCCACATGTGCCTATAACCCTGGCACTGCTGGGCAAGCTGATACAGTTGGATCATTGTAGTTTGGTGACTGCCACACTGAGTGATAGCAATGTGTTCTTATTAAGGGCTGGAGTCGCACAAATGCCAAAACTTAACAAATGTAAATTATTCTCCATCCTAGCCAAAAATCCAAGAAGCAACAACAAACAGAAATGTATGATTAAAACTTTCATTAGAAGAACGTAGACCAATTTTAGCTCAGGACATGGCTGTTCTGGCAAGAGATCAGATACAAAGACCTTTTAGGTCTGTGTGATCTGGCTGGAATACAGACACGCCTTTATTCCCAGGAGACAGAAGGAAGCATATCTCTGACTTCAAGACCATACTGTTAGAGAAACTTTCAGGTAAAGAAAAAAATTAAGTCCAGGCATGGTGGTCGACGTCTTTAATTCCAGCACTCAGGAGTCAGAGGAATGCATATCTCCAAGCTCTACTCAGTTCTCTTCAGTCAGTTTGGTTGAGTCAATGAGTTGAGTGAAGTTGAGCTTGTCACAATTTAGTTTGTAAAGTTCAGAGGAAGTTTTACCAGGAGAATTTTACAGAGACAGGTTGAAGAGAGACAAAGTTAAACACAGGTGAAGACAGAACAAGCCAGAGAAGAAGAAAACAGAAGATTAAAAAAAAATTGCTAGAATTAGTTTGAGGCCACGCAGAGCAATTCAGTCAGAAGCTGAGAGGAGCCAGTTTGAATCAACCATCTGGGAGAGGAGTTTGAGCCAGAACAGCTAAGTTGAACCAGCCAGTCCATGAGCTCAGAAAGAACAAGTAAAAGTGAGCTTATTCAGCAGTAAGTCTCAGAGGCTGAGAACATTCTAGGCCTACATTAGATTTTACAGAAGCTAGACACTTCCAGAACTAGCTCTGGGTTAGCAGATGAAGGCAGTAACATCAGGTAAATAAAAGTTACTTTCATGGAAGGAAAATACACAAATATTGATCAGCAGTTAATATCGAGGATGTTGTAGTGCTCAAAAGAAGAGCACCAATGCCTGCAGTTTCTTTCAAATGTACAAAAACTGAGGTAGAGGGATGAATAAATAGGGGGACAAATGGCTGGACAGGAAGATGAACAAAAGTAAAACATTATGGTGGAATAACAATCAGTCCTGCCTTCAAGTTCCTGCTGGAATTCCTGCGCTGGCTTCCCTGACCTGAAAGAATAAACCAAATAAATGTTCTCCTCTCCTCCATAGCTTTAGTCATGGTATTTGTCACAGCAACTGAGTGAAACTAAAGCAGGTGGAAAGGGCAAATTGGCCTCTCCATATGTAATTGATTTCAGAGATGACTGGAAATTGGGGGGTAGGGGGAAACTGCCTCAGTAGCCAAAGCAGAAAGTATTTTCAGTGTGCGGGGCAATGCCAGTGACCGTGGCAGTGACAATGGCTGCGGGAGCAATGCAAAGATTCTGTATTTATATGGGAAATAGATATGGTAAGGCTTTTTGATAGATTATATTAGTTTATAAATAAAATGACAAGGTAGGTATGGTGGTACATGCCTGTAATCCCAGAACTCTGGAAGCAGAGGGAAGAGGTAAGCTCATGAGAATTCCTCAAAGTAGACTATTATGCATTTATTTCTCCTGCTGGATAGCCAAAGGTATCATTTGTTAATATGGAGATTGTCAGACTTCCAGGCTCAATCATTAGTTTTAGTTTGTTACTATGGAGATTGAAACAATTATGTGACGTTTACATGGTAAATAGTAAATTAAAAATAAAATTGTAACTCGGTGGATTTAAAACCCTCAAACTGTTTGCAACTAGGTTTGGTGCACAGTAAGAATTCTATATGCTTGGTGTTATTTAAAATTCTTTAACTATTACAGGAAGATGGGCAGAGGCATAGATATAATGTTTTGAGTGTAAGAGTACATTCCATCTTTAAAATGAGGAAACGCTAAAGCTGTCAAGATGGCTCAGTGGGTAAAGGCACCTGCCCCCGAACTTGATGACCTGAGTTCAGTCTTCAGGGTGCACATGATGGAAGGAGAGAACCAGCTCCCATACACTGTCCTCTGCATGCCATGGCATGCACAAATGCTTGTGTATGCACATGGGTGGACACACATGATAAATAGATAGTAATCATTTAAATTTTTAAAGAAGAAAAATGAACTTGCCCTTTTCCTTGCCTCTGGCAATGCCACTTCCAAAGCACCTCAAAGAAATTAAACTGGCTATGCATCTCAGCATGTGTTTTGATATGCTGCTGGGTGGAGTCTTTCAGAGGCCCTCTGTGATAGGCTCCTGTCCTGTTCCCTACTTTGGGCAGAATGCTGGGAATCTTATGTAAGAAGGGGAAGATAGAAAGACCTGGAGGGGACAAGAGCTCCACAAGGGGAGCAACAGAAACAAAAAATCTGGGCACAAGGGTCTTTTCTGAGACTGATACTCCAAACAAGGACCATGCATGGAGATAACCTAGAACCCCTGCACAGAAGTAGCCCAAGGCAGCTCATTATCCAAGAGGGCTCCACAATAATAGGACCAGGGACCATCTCTGACATGAACTCATGAACTGGCTCTTTGATCACCTCCACCCAAGGGGGAGGCAGCCTTACCAGTCCACAGAGGAAGACAAAGAAGCCAGTCCTGATGAGACCTGATAGACTAGGGTCAGATGGAAAGAGAGGAGGACCTCCCCACTATCATTGAACTGGGGGAGGGCATAGGAGAAGAAGAGAGAGGGAGGGTGAGATTGGGAGGGGATGGAGGAGGGAGCTAGAGCTGGGATACAAAATGAATAAACTGTAACTAATATAAAAAATTTTAAAAAGAAAAAGAAATGTGTTTTACAAAATAACTAAACTCTAAGCAGCTGGAGAGGTAGCTCAGTTGTCAGAGCATTTGACTAGCATGTAAAAAGCTCAGGGTGTGATCTCAGCACAGCATAAGCAAGGATATTGTGGCACATCCTGGGAAGAAGGAGGCAGGAGGATCAGACATTCAAGATTATCTTTAGCTACGTAATGAGTTTGAGTCTAGCCTGAGCTACAAAAGACCCTGCCTCAAAACAGAGAAACAGAAAGGGGTAAGGGCGAATTCCTGCCCTATGAAATAAGGCATTTAATGTTTAATAACTCTTACGGATTGTTGTTTGCTTTTTATTTGTTGGTTTTCTTTTTCTGTTTCATTTTTTCTGACTATAGTGAATTCTCTACTAACTAGGCCTAGACTCTAACTCCTTAAAAGTCTTACTATATAATATAGTTTCACTTGTGGTTTCTTTTTTAATTTATTTATTTTTTGTTAATTACAGTTTATTCACTTTGCATCTCAGCTGTATCTCCCTCCCTCATCCCTCCAAATTCCACTCTCCCTCCCTCATCTCCTCCCATGCTCATCCCACAGTCCACTGATAGGGGAGGTCCTCCTCCCCTTCCTTCTGACCCTAGCCTATCAGGTGTCATCAGGACTGGCTTCATTGTCTTCCTCTGTGGCCTGGTAAGACTGCTACCCCTCAGGGGGAGGTGATCAAGGAGCCAGCCACTGAATTCATGTCAAAGACAGTCCCTGTTCCCATTACTAGGGAACCCACTTGGAGACTGAGCTGCCATGGGCTACATCTGTGCAGAAGTTCTAGGTTATCTCCATGCATGTCCTTGGTTGGAATATCAGTCTCAGAAAAGACTCCTGTTGCTCTCCTTGTGGAGCTCCTGCCCTCCCCCTTCTTTCATAAGATTCCCTGCACTCTGCCCAAAGTTTGCCTGAGTCTCATCATCTGCTTTGATACCCTGCTGGACAGAGTCTTTCAGAGTCCCTCTGTGATAGGCTCCTGTTCTGTTTTCTCCCTCTTCTGATGTCCATCCTGTTTGCTTTTCTGATTGAGGATTGATCATCTTACCCAGGGTCCTCCTTCTAGCTTAGCTGAGATTTCACCTTACACCCGTTAGAATGGCTAAGATCAAAACCTCAAGTGACAACACTTGCTGGAGAAGATGTGGAGAAACAGGAACCCTCCTCCATTGCTGATGGGAATGTAAACTTGTACAACCACTTTGGAAATCAGTCTGGCTCAAACAATTAGGAATAGCGCTTCCTCGAGATCCAGCTATACCACATCTGGGCATATATCCAGACTATGCTCAAGTGTACAACAAGGACATTTGCTCAACCATGTTTGTAGCAGCTTTATTCGTAATAGCCAGAATGTGGAAACAACCTAGATGTCTCTCAATTGAGGAATGGATACAGAAATTGTGGTACATTTCCACAGGCTCAGCAATTAAAAACAAGAAAATCATGAAATTTGCAGGCAAATGGTGGGAACTAGGAAAGATCATCCTGAGTAAGGTATCCCAGAAGCAGAAAGACACACTATATAAATACTTACTTATAAGTGGATATTAGACATATAATATAGTATAAACATACTAAAATCTGTACTTATGTTTTCTGACAAGAGGTTAGGATCCCTGGAAGCCTCTATAATACAACATTCTTGGATGTAAAATTTTAACACAAATTCCCAATGCCTTTGTTAGACTCCTGGTTTCTTCAACAGGCACAGCATACAGAGAGAAAGCCTTAGATTAGCCATGTAGGCAGAAAAATTGGGGGAGAAATGAAAACCTGTCATCCACATCATTGTTTCAGCATTAAGCCTTCAGGAGTAGGTGAGGTGTCACTCACAGCATCTCTGTGGCTGCCTGCACTGCATCAGAGAATGCAGCTGCATGAACTCACTGAACTCACTAAAACAATCACCTCCTCTCCCCCACCTGTGCACCCCCTTTCCTTCAGTGCAAACAAGGCCAATGTTTGTTCAACCTCAATGGAAAATAGCAGCGAGCATAATCGCAGTTTAGTTCCTTCCAAGATAACAGCTAATCGCTTACTTGAGTGCTTGGTGAAGACTGAGGGTGCCATCCTGAGCTCTGAGCGTTTCATTCAACCGTCACAGCGACGGTCCTAGGAGGTGGCTGCTATTATTATCTACATTTTACAGGGGAAGTATCTTATGCTCCAAGGTTAAGTCATCTGCCCAACTAACAAGAAAGAACGGGGATTCAAAATGAAGCCAGACCATTGACACACACACACACACACACACACACACACACACACACACACACAAATGCCTGCTGATAGGCATGCCCTCAGGAGCATGGAGCATGAGGAAGGCCGATGGAGCCCCCTGAATCTTCTACATCTGTGCAAGGCCATGGTTTCTGCTCTGCTAAGGAGGACAATGAAATCAGTACCTGAATCTGGAGGCATCCATAGCAGGTGTTGCTCCCAGGCCTCAAGGCCTCCTGACTCAGCGTGTCAGAGGCAATCTCGTAGGGAGCAAACTCTCATCTCTCCTCAGAGATAAAGCAGGACACAAATACGACTTGTTTAAAATAAATGGCTTAAACTCACAGTAAGCAGCTGCTGCGTGTGTGGTGCTCCATCTGGGTTAGTTCTAGCTGAAATCAGCTTGAGAGAAAGGGAGAAGGAACAGCTGCTTCTACAGTGGCACAGGCTAGACCAGGAGATGTTTCACGAGTAAGGATATAGCCGGAAGTCAATCTGAATCTACTGAATTTCTGACTACCTGTCATTCCATACCCATGGGACCCCAGCCTAAGTTTATATATATTTTTTCCACCCTTTTAAAATTGTTTTACTATGGCCTGTTTTATGATTTGGGGTCAAAGAATAGGATCTAAGTTGTATTTCTGGCCCTTGATGGACTTTAAGAAGCCCTGCTACCTCCATCATTCTCCCTTTTATATGATATTTTAAATTTTAAGGAAGAACAATTTCTACTCTTCTTCCATTTTTCACGTGGCATTTCAGATTCTACTGAGAGGCAGCCATGATATTTTCCTCTTCGTTAAAAGTACTGCGTTACCAGGGAAACAGGAGGTGAGGTTCAAAGTTGATTATGAAGGAGGGGTCCATCCTCAATGACCTATAAGCTTGCTCTTTTCTCACCAATTCTGCACCATGTTGATCCTCATTTTAAAGTAGTAAATTATGAATGGAGAGAAAAGCTGTCTCTGAATAAACGATGAAACATTAAAGAGGCAAGCTGAACAATCTTCCAAAGGGATGGCAAAGTCAACCCTGGGGCCGAATTACTCTGAACTGGGTAGAAAGGAGAACTCCGGTTCACCAGAACTCAGCTTCCATTCTGGGCTTAAAGGGAAGCCAAATCACTCCCGACCCAGATATCCAGTATTCTCTGTGTGGCCCTGATTAGCAGGAGAGGGGTATGTGGGCAGGGGTCTATTCTCCTCTCTTCAGGACATTCCCCCAGCATACTGCATAGGGGTAGCCAGACTCTGCACCTGAGAGTGATGCTGGCCATTGCACAGCTCCAGAGATGCCATTAATAGGTGTACAGCTCCTTTCAACAGCCTCACTACCCTTGGAGGTGGATACAGTGGACCCCAGCTTTGCTGATTAACCCACCGAATTAGTAAACAACTGAATGGATGGGTAAATGGGTAAATGACTCCTTTCTCACTATATCCATTTCATTGCCTCCGTTTTGTTTCCTGCATTCTTAGTTCATCTGCCTCCAGTCTCCCATTTAGCAGGAGCCATCTTTCTACAGACCATGACCCTTTCTTTCTTGAAAGCCTCTCATTGCTTTTCATTACCAATGGAAGGAAATATTCTTAGGATTGAGTCCCTCTGTGGGTAGCCCTAGATTGTCCTGCATAGCGTCATCTCCTGTGATCCCCACTTTTCTGCTCCGGGGCAAGTCATGTGGTCAAATTAACAGTGTCATTTTTTTCTGGTGTAGATGAATACCCAGCGTTCCCATAACCATAAATAATGCTCAAGTGTTTGGTGGATAGTCCTTAATAAGAATTTGTCTAGTGGATTTTTATCATCATCATCCTCATCATCACCATCATCATCCTCATACTGTTCAATAAATAGCCACATGAGTCATCTAATGTTGAGGATAAATTATACTAACATATCTTATCACAATTACTAGGGATCTGGCTGAAGCAACATTTGAATCGTCTCTACTGTCTAGCCACTGTCTCTCCTCTCTGTCTTCCCTACTCTGCTCTTTGGAAGGACAGCATCATCGTAGTTCATACTCAATAGATGGGATGTATGCTCCACCTCCTCGAGAGGGAACATTTATCCAAGCTATTGAGATCAAATTTTGAAAACATTATGTCCTCTTAAAGACCTGTTTTGACTCAGAGATCTCTAGAATCCGCTCGGCTTCTTCTCTTTGACTTTCTGTAGTCAATAAAACTAGTGTTTAAAAAAGGAAAGCATTTAATTCTGTTTTTACATTTCTTTCGAAGGACTTACCTTCTAAATCTGATTTGCTATATTTTAAACATGCAGTTTATATTCTTTATTTACTATTTACAGAAAAAAGGAGTGTCTGTTTCTTGTATAAAGGATAAACAGTTGAGACATTAGTGAAGATTGAACACTGTTGCAATCATGCAAGACAATGTATTATGTATCTGTCTGGGAAAGGTGCCAAAGAAGTGTGATTTGATCATTTGAGGACAATTCACATTCAAGGATTTGTTCTTCAACCCCCTCAAGCCCCACTCCTGCATGAGTTAATACTTGACCAATACAATCCAAGCTAGAAGAGAGACTTTTTTTTTCCTCTGGTGCTTTTCCATGTCTGTTCTTTAGTTAATATAAACACAGAATTTAGATTTGCCTAGCACCCAATTCAGATAGGTGTTCTGGCCCTGAAATGACAAGTCTTTAGATTCATGGTCTTTTGATAAAAGCATACTGTGTTTATAAGGTCTGTGTGTTTTAAAAAACAGAGAAGCCTACCACAACAAAAATGTCCACCCACTGAAATCAGCTGGGTAAGAATGCAGCCATTCTCGCCCAACTGATAACAAGCACTACACTCTGGCTTCACTATTTCAAGGCTTGTTTTTTTCCCAGGCTTGTTTGCATATGGATACAGCCTTGCCCAAGATTGTTTTAAATTTATAGCAAACTTTTCAATCTTCAGTCATTCTTAAAAACTAAACAGTTAAGTCATGGTTCAGTGGCCTGAATTTGATCCTTGGAATTTCCCTAAAAATGTTTTCTCTGGGACAGAATTTCCCTGAGAGAAAAGGAAGAAAAGCAATGAATTCACACGTTGTTTTTAGAATGTCTCTGTTGGTAAGAAAAAGTTGTTGAGTATACCTAACAGTTCAAGTTTTTCAAAGTGAAACTATCTGGTGCTTCGAAAGGGGGTTCAAGAGGAAGCCATGGCTGACAGAATAAGTGACATCAGAGCTGCACCCCAGTCACTCTACTTGACTTGGAAGTGACCATCTATGTGGCATTTCGTGGCTGCCGATGATTTCCCATGTCTGCAAAGATGATGCCAAATAACGTCTCAAGGGACTCAGGACATCTGCTACATGGGGACAGCAACGTCAGGGGTTTACGAGTGACTGCAGGAAGATGTGAAGACCTGAAGAGCCAAGATAACTGCACTGTGAAAAAGGTGTTTAAAGTAGGTTTCAGTTTTTGATAAAATATGAGTCTAAAGTGTAAGTAATTATATACACAAATTTTAAAGAGGTATGTGCACTATGGGTCCTTGGTTAGTGCTGAATGGTGGGAATACAAATGATCTTTGTTTTCCTCTTGGACTCAGAATTACTCTCAGAATTTTTATAATTAATCTTTGTTTAATGATGTAAATCAGCATACTTTTCCCTCTCCTGTTGAAATTTTCTCTCTCTTTCCACTCTATAAATGTAACACCGCCATTCTCTATTTGCAACCCAGTGGAAAGAATTCAGACTCACTTGATATGGTGTCTGGGGGTACTGGGATTGATTGAAGGCCACGGGGGGGGGGGGAAGGAAAATTTTTATTTTTTTCCTAGAAGAATTTTTAAAGGCCCCTGAAGGTTTATATAACAATCTGGCAAGCCCCCAAATTGTTTTATTTACAACATCTGTTATCATTAGTAGTTGTAAACATCGCTTTTTTTTCCCAAGACAGAAGTATGCAGTGCTTGCTGATTAAGTCACATAACTAAAAGCCTTGAACAGATAAAGTCTATCAAAGTCCCTTGAGTGGGAATGAAGGGAAACGTGTTCGTTTAACAAGCAAATGTTCTCATTTTGAGAAGAATTTTCAGTGCTTTGAGCACTGTCTGAACTGTAGAGTCAGAAATCCTTCTAAGTGAGAAGCTTCACAGTAGCCTGTCTGATTGTACGGGGCCCAGTGAGTGACAGGGACAGCCCCAGCAGAGGAATGAGCTTATCATATGCACTAGGTTACTTTTCAAGGCCATTCTTGGGGTCAAGAGCATCTGGACAAGGTATGGGTATAGATGGAGCAGTAAGGGTGCGGAGGAAAAAAAAAAAAAAAAGACAGATCTGACTGGAATCCATTGGCAACTTTCCAGAGCCTGAAAAAAACTCCTTGAATGTGGGAAGTCATTGAGAACATTGGTTCTAGCACAGAACTCTGACCCTTAATACTTGTAAGAATCACTCAGAGAGCCGATTAAGGTGCATATCCCTTGACCCCCATATTCAAACATTTGAATTTACTTAGTCCACAGTGTGATGAGAATTTGCATTTTTAACAAGTTCTGGCTATTAATGATGCCAGTAAGTGGATCACACTTTGAGAATAAGGTCAGATATCCTGACCTCCAGTCCGTTCTCTACCACTTAAGATAGTAACATGGGTCTGTCAGTCAGCTTCTCCATGATATGAGATAATGAGTTCTTATCTCATAATGCTTTGGGGAACAGTTAGTGAGAGAAGCCATGTAAGTAATAGAGCAAACCTAGGAGCAAGCTCAATATACAAATATTATGTTTATGAAATGTTTTATATAGCACTTCCTCTCACTCTCCAAGAGACTGAATAATTATTTTGATAATCCCAGAGTGAATGAGCAGGGCAGCTGAGGTATAGAACCCTGGGTGCCGGGGCTCTCTCAGGGCATGGGGCTGAGATGTCCTGGGACATCTTGCAAATGTTGGACACTGCCACACAGTCTAAAACACATGATTGTTATGTAGGAAATAAAAATTTTTTAACAAGTGTGAGAATCACACAACTATCTGATGAAGTTCATGATCCAATTCTGCCAAAGGCAGAGAACACGCTGTCTAGAGTTATCAAAAAACTGGGAAGCCAAGCCCATGGTGAAGGAGGAACCTGTTGTGACCGTAAGTGGGATTCTGGCATTGCTCTATCCCTGGAGAAGAGGCGAGGACTGGATGACATTAGACAATAGCACTCGATTCTGGAAGCATATAGAGGCCATGAGAACAGTCACAGCCCGAGCTTCCAACAGCACACGTGGAGTAGCAGAGTTACCACCAAGATAATGCCGATATTTGATTGCTGAGAGAGAAAATTCTTTAACTTTTGTTTTAATAAAAATGCACAATTACTCACTTAAAAAAAAAAAAAAAAAGAACAAAACAAACTCTCTTCCCAGCCAATAGAACGTGATATGTTTTTTTCACCAAAGCAACCAAAAGGGTAATGATGCTTAACCCTGCTATAGCAGGACTTCTACATCAGAAATCAGGGGAAAGAATGTGTTCTTCATATCCTCACATGAGTCTGTGCTTTGGGAAACTGGAACACCGGGAGGAACACAGATCCTTGGAACATTCTATTCGAAGCACATCCAAAAGAAATAAAATCGTGGAAAAAAAAATGATGACATTCAGAAGATTCCAATAATGCTTACATGATATCTAAGCCCTGCTTTGAATTTTATCAAACTGACAGCTTCATGGACTTTCTATGCTTATTAAACCTCCATGTGTATGGAGCCTAATAAAGAGCCTACAGTGTAATAGCAGTTATCCACTGGGTTGCTGCTACAGCAATGAGATCTTAGGATTACTTGGTCCTGCGGTAAAGCCAAAGTATTCACAGGCTGGTGCAGAAGTGAGACCTTCCAGACTATGAAATAAGAAATATTCCTTCAGATAGATTTAAAAAAAAAACTATCATTGAGGGGAAAGAGAAACATTCTGACAAAAGTGTCACTAAATATTGAAAATGTTTACAAGAACCTTGTCTGGTTTTTCGTTTATTTTCATTGCTCGGAAGTTAGCATGCATATTCTGGAAGAAAGTTTGAAGACTCCAAAATCACAGTGGATTGATTTCAACCTGAAATATTCAAAATAGGCACAAAAAGTCACAGTAAAAATACTTTATGTCCTTTCCTAAACTTAGCTTTTAATCTATTAAAATCTGATTGTTACACACATACAACCCCCAGCTACTCAGGAAACTAACATGGGGGATTGCTTGAGCCTAGAAGACTAAAGTGAGCCTGGGCCCCAAGGTGAGACCTGAGAAAGAAAGAAAGAAAGAAAGAAAGAAAGAAAGAAAGAAAGAAAGAAAGAAAGGAAGGAAGGAAGAAAGAAAGAAAGAAAGAAAAAAGAAAGAAAGAAAGAAAGAAAGAAAGAAAGAAAGAAAGAAAGAAAGAAAGAAAGAAAGAAAGAAAAGAAAAGAAAGAAAAAGCCACAGCAAAAGTAGACTGTGTTAAGAATTTGATTATCATATGCCTAGTCTTATTGCATCTTGTTACGGTAGAGTTCGGTTGATATCCCTGGAAAGCCTGCTCATTCCTGAAGGGATAGGGAGGAGCAGTAGATCTGGAGTTGTGAGGATCTGGAAGGAAGGGAGGGAGAGGAGGCTGTGGTTGGTATGTACTGTATAAGTGAAGAATAAATAAAATAAGAAGAGGAGGAGGAGGGAGAGGAAGAAGAGGGAAGACAAGGAAGGAAGAATTTGGTTATCTCATGGAATATTGCCTACTGTGTTTATTTCTAAACATAACTTTCTAGAGTTTCCTGGTGCTTTATTGAGTCTTCAATAGCCTCCGTTATCATTTCGTTTGGTCAGGGGGCTCTACCTTATTCACAGCAAATGGATGTTTTAACAACACTGAAAATACAATATAATGCAACTATTCAATTGTTTAGTTTTTTTAAGTAATTCAGAAATTGGAGAGATATCTCAGTGGTTATAGCAGGAAGATTTGATTTTGGATTTCCAGCCCTCATGTAAAAAGGCTAGGCACAGAGGTAAATGTCTCTAATTCCATTGTTGAGGAGGCAGAGACAAGTGGGTCCCTGGAGCTCACTGGCTGGCCAACCTAGGTGATTTGTTGAGAACCAGGTTTAGTTATATTTAACCAAAAATAAATAAGATGGGAAGCTAGGGTGGCGCAGTGGATAAGAACACTTATTGAGCAAGCATAAAGACCTGAGCTTGGATCCACAGAACTTAGCTACAAAGCAGTGTGGCTGTGTGTGACTGTAACCCCCACATGGAGATCAGAGAGAGAGGAGGACCTCTGGGCTGGGGCTTGGTGGCCACCAGGCCAGCTCTAAACTAAATTCAGTGAATGTACCTGTCCCAAGGGATGAAGCTGAGAGTGAGGACAGACACTCAGCATCCTCCTCCAATCACCTAACATGGGCATGTGTGTGTACCACACCCAGAGAGATACAGAGCTGAAAAGGTAGAGAATGAATAATGAGGATACCTGATGAGGACCTCTAGATTCCATGTGTGTGTTTCTCCCAGAAATAAATGCCTTAAGGAAATCAAAACAGTAACAGTTTACCCGGGAAAACTCTTGCTTGGCCCTCAGTGGGAATCCTGCCTCTGCCACCAAGCCCCTTCCTATCTCTCTTTTGAATTCTCACTGAAAAACAAACATGAACATTTTCTCTCTTCTGAAGCTTCAAGAGTGACTTATCTGAAATAATATAGATGCTCTACTTACCAGAATTCAACAAAGCATTGTTCAAATAGCAAAGTACAATACGATCTTCATCTGCAGACAGAATTATGTCCTTGATGGCAGAACTCAGGCAGCTGCACTAGCTAGGCCAAATGACAATGACTGATTGCATACATTTGGCAGAGAGAACACCACATTCCTTTCTCTACAAGCCTCCAGAATGTTTAGTTCAAAGCTTCACTTAGTGGTTTATAGCCACCTAATTTCATTTCAAATCAAACATGTCCTGGGCAAGAGCTGGACAGTAATGCAGTGCCACCTAGCTTCTCTCCTGGGGCTGAGTCCATCCCCAGATGTTCTCAGTTACTGAAGACACTGGGTTACTTTCTTCCGCCTCTCAGGGCTTTCTGAGGCACAAACAGGCAAAGGAAGAAATTTCTCCGTGTCTATCCCTCCAGGAACAACTGAGAATCAGAGATTTGCCTAGATCTAGGTGAGATCCTCTGCAGCCGTGGTTCTCAACCTTCCTAATGGTGTGACTCTTTAACACAGTTCCTCATGTTTGAGTGACTCCAACCATAAATTATTTCATTGCTACTTCATAATTGTAATGTCGCTGCTGTTGTAAATTGTAATGTAAATATATAATAGGCCAGATATCTTATCTGCAACCTTCAAGGGGTTGAGATTTACAGGTTGAGAATCACTGCTCTACAGAAGAACTAGCTTATCAGATGCTTGATTTCTCCCATCATGCATTTCTCCTAAGCATTCCCCCACCTTATTCACAAATGGCTCTATTTCTGTAGAGTATAGTCCTTCGCTCCTTCAAATCTTTTCATACATTCAGGTTTCCCTTCCTTTGT
Source organism: Psammomys obesus (assembly GCF_907164565.1). Taxonomy (NCBI): domain Eukaryota; kingdom Metazoa; phylum Chordata; class Mammalia; order Rodentia; family Muridae; genus Psammomys; species Psammomys obesus. The sequence goes on from NW_026596095.1 coordinate 4,286,489, forward strand.
CAGCCTTCATTAACAACAACCAAGCCATAATAGTAATCTCATGTCTGCATTATGTTTTATTTTCACTCCTCTGTCAGATCTTCCGCTACTCTACCTGAGTCAGCCCATCCCAGGCATGGACCTGGACTCACCTACTCATCCTTCAAGACTCTCGCATTTTCTGTCAGACAAACCATACAGCAGTCTCCACGGCGTTCCCTTAACACTGTGTAGGCCGCCTCTGGTAGACATTCCTGTTAGGCTCTGAGCAGGAGATGCATTCTAGTCTTCTGATTCATAGTAAGCATTTAAGTTGTTACTGAATGAACAAAGTACAGCTGTTTATTTGCTATTGTTTCTCCAACTAGTCCACATTTATTGGAGTACTGGCTGTATCTGAACACAATGACAAACACCCCCTTAATTCTTTTTTTTAACCCGATAAGATTATGAAAACAAAATCCCAGTGAGTTTACTCTCCCACTCAGTCAACCAGTCTCCTCTAGACTCCTACTTTCACTCCAATCTAAGACTCAACTTCTTATTTCACTGGGGAAATAGAAGGAGGGAAGCAATCAGGATTTCTGCCAGCATGGCATAAAAATGAAAATTAGGAAAGTCAGATGAGGTTAACTGTGAAACCTGGAGGTCAGTGAGGCATCTCAGCACACAGGGAGGCTAAAAAGCATGCCCATGGCTACAATGCTTGGAGCCAGAGACACAGCCTTTAGTGACCCAAAAACATCAGAAACAGAGAGGAATCTGCCCACACAGATCCAAGGCCCAGGCTGTTCTCACATTAGATACAGTGATTACTTTAAAATGTCACTCAACTCTTGACCATCCTCCAGTGACCTCCCCTCTGCCTTGTCATAAGGGAAAAGGGAAGGCACTCTAAGATTCCTCCCCCAGCCTTCACACACACACACACACACACACACACACACACACACACGCTCACCTCACTCCTGACTGCTCACTCTTTCTCTTGTGTGGCTATTTCTGACATAAACCGCCATGCTATTTTCTGTACCCAGTCTATTCTCTAACTATTTCCTCAACCACACATGTCCATCTCTTGCCTTACCCAAGTTTTATGTAATATAACCTCCCCAGCATGGCCTTCCCTGGCTACAAACCTAGGTTACTCTGCCACCATTCTCTATTCATCTTCATTGTAGTGAGAGTTTTTGGTTTCTTTAAAAATCCAGTTATGTTGTGTGAATATGTTGTTGTTTTAATCCCAGGTGTGGGATATGAGGCCACTTCACAGCAAGTGATTCTTATTTGCCTCGAGTACTAGCAGTGATATGATTTTCCCAGCTAAGGATAGTTGATGTTTGGAATTCTGGGAATATTTGAGAGAGGGTTAAATGCCAGTGCCCCTGGGGGGGGGGGGAATGTGCTCTAAAGAAAGAGAAGGCTGCTGCTGCTGCTCCTCATTGCTGTTGTTTTGGTTTGTCAAGTGGTCATGAGCAAAAAGACAAAGAATAAGAAACTGGATATCCTGTCTGCAAAGATCAACTGCCCCAAGGAACTCAACGTCCCTTACCAGCAGGAAGTAGTCTAAAGAGCTGTTTCCCCTCTAACCTTCTTTCTTACCCACCTAGTGTTGTGGGGTTGGAAGGATATAAGGGTTGAGAGGGAGGTAGAGGTATAAACTCCCAAATAAAATAGCTTAAAAGATGCCTACACTTTATCTTGTACCATACTGTTATCAACACTAAAAATCATTTTTTTATTTTTAATTATACTTTATTTACTTTGTATCCCCCCTCTAGTTTCCTCCCTCCTCCCCTCCCAATCTCTCCCTTCCTTCACCTTCTCCACACACTCCCCTCCCCAAGTCCACTGGTAGGGGAGGGTTTCTTTTTCTTCCTTCTGATCCTAGTCTATCAGATCACATCAGGAGTAGCTGCATTGTCTTCCTCTGTGGCCTGGTAAGGCTGTTCCCCACTCAGGGGGAGGTGATCAAAGAGCAGGCCAATCAGTTCATGTCAGAAGCAGTCCCTGTTCCCATTGGTTAAGAACACCATCTGTACTTCTAAAACTCATTTTTATCATTGTATTAAGTATGTTTTATCTTCTGCCCACAAGAATATAGATTTTAAGAATAAAAAAATAACTTACCCTTTTCATTTCCATTTTTTAAAAAAAACTGTCTTAGATCTGGATCTTGAAACAATTTTTGTGTCCATGTCCTGTCCCTGTGTGTATAGACTAATTACTGTGATAAACCTCATGTAGAGATTTCCTCCTTGCACATAATCTTGCCTTTCGAAAGTTTTCCCATCCAGGTGGCCCAAGGAGTGATCAGTCTTCCAATTTAGTTGCTACACCAGCCCCTGTAATCTTGGAGCCCTCCCCCAAGATTGTCTGCACCTGGCCAAAGCTGGGGAGGGGACTTAGAGTGCTACCCAGGAGGTTTGGGGAATTGTGCCGGGAGTGATACAAACAGATCTCATACACACTCCTCTTACCATATCACCATCTGTCACTAATCCATATCACTAACATGGAGCCTAGCCTTGGACTCTCCATAGGAAAAAGAGAAGTGGAGTTTGGTGAACATGTGGCACTCTGGGTCTGTCCTGAAACATATCCATTAGATAATATACACAATAACAACTTGTAGAGGAGTTAAAGGCACTCTGGGGAAGATAGGTGAGGGGACAAAGAACAACAGATGCAAAGAAGAACTTAAAAATAACAGCACTTCTCGGGACCTTCAGGTTGTAGAAGGAGATGGGCATAGGATATAAAGCAAGAAGGCAGAAGATTGGAGAGATGGGAGGAATCTGGATCATGAAGGACTTTATCTGCTACACCAAGATGCTCAGGCTCATCCTTCATGAAATGGGAGCCAGTTTGGACCAGGGGTGGAGATACCTCCAGAAGATCTTTTATTGTACAGAATTGTTTTAGCTATACTGGGTTTTTTGTTTTTCCATGTGAATTTGAGACTTGTTCTTTCAAGGTCCGTAAAGAATTGTGTTGGCATTTTGATGAGAATTGCATTGAATCTGTAGATGGCTTTTGACAGGACGGCCATTTTTACTGTTGATCCTACTGATCCATGAGAACGGGAGATCTTTCCATCTTCTGATATCTTCTTCAATTTCTTTCTTCAAAGATTTGAAGTTTTTTTTCATACAAGTCTTTCACTTGCTTGGTTAGAATTACTGCAAGATACTTTATGATTTTGTGGCTATTGTGAAGGGTATGTTTCCCTAATTTATTTCTCAGCCCATTTGTCTTTTGTATACAGGAGGGCTACTGATTTTCTTGAGTTAATTTTGTATCCAACCACCTTGTTGAAGGTGTTTATCAGCTCTAATATAGAGCAAACGTAATAAAAACTACATAGTACTGGCATAGAAACAGACTGGTGGATCAATGGAATCAAATAGAAGACCCAGAAATAAACCCACACACCTACGGACACTTGGTTTTCAACAAAGAAGCCAAAACAATACAATGGAAAAAATGTAGCATCTTCAACAAATGGTGCTGGTCTAACTGGATGTCTACATGTAGGAAAATGCAATTAGACCCATATTTATCACCCTGCACAAAGTTAAAGTCCAAGTGGATCAAAGACCTCAACATAAAACCAGACACACTAAATTTGTTAGAAGAAAAAGTGGGAAAGAATCTTGGACTCATTGGCACAGGAGACAACTTCCTGAACAGAACACCAGCAGCTCAGGCTCTAAGATCAACAATCAGTAAGTGGAACCTCATAAAACTGACAAGCAGACACCTGACTCAGATGTAGCCCATAGGCAGCTCAACCTCCATGTGGGACTCCTAGTAAGAGGAGAGGGGCTGTCTCTGACATGAACAGGGTTGCCTGCTGTTTGATCACTTCACCTTGGTGGGGCATCCTTTGAGGCCACAGAGGAAGAGGATCCAGGCAGGCCTGATGAGACTTGATACACTAGGGTAAGATGGTAGGAGAGGAGTACTCCCCATTTCTGTGGAATAGAGGAAAAGAGGATGAGAGGGTGGGACCAGGAGTAGACAAGGGAGGGGATATAAGGTTAATAAATTATAAAAAATTTAAAAAGAGAAAGAAAGAAATGGGAGCCAGTGAAAGTTACTACAGGACGGGACTAGAAACACATGATTGTCTGCACATTACTTTCAAAAGTTTACTTGGCTGAATGGAGGATGAAATTCAGGACACAGAAAATGAAGACAAGATACTTAGATAGGACTCTGCTGCTGAAATAGAAGAAAGGTTGAAGGATGGGAACCCAAAAAAGGCAGCTGGGCAATGTTTGGTCAAAAAAAAAAAAAAAAGAAAAACCTGGCTGGTTTCTAGAAGGTCCCATACTGTTTTCAGAGAGCTGAAGACTCTTACATCATTAGGGGACTTAAAACTCCATCGAATGAAGAGGATAATAAAGTCACATTTTAATTAAATTTCTAGTTAGATTTCTAAAGCCTACCACTAAAAAAATACAAGTCATAACTAAATAAATAGAACTGTTTTCCCATCAGAGCTAAGTGATGACGTGTGTGTGACAGGAGGAACCCAGTAAGGGATGAACTGACTTCTCACACTGATCATGAGTACAAGAGGGAAGAAAATGAGAAACACCTCCCAATATTCATTCTCAAGGTACAATTCTAAGTAGAGAGCCAGTAATAAAAGATATATTGTTCATCATAACACCGTTCCTTCCTTCCAGATACATCAATATCATCCTTCCATTGAGTTAAGCATTAGCTATTTCCATGACCAAGCTATCATTTCTTAACATTTTTTCTGATTATAATTATAATCCTTTCTTTTCTTTTAACCATTGCTAATTCATAATAATGCTGCTCTAAAATCGATGTATAGTACAGGTATTTTAAAGCCACAGCGGAAAAAAAAAAAAACACTTGTTTATCACTCTGAAAAAAAATTAGAAACGTCTTAGAAAGTAGAGAAAAAATTAAAACATCAGCAGTATTTTGAAAAACAATATTCAAAAATTTAAAATCTCTGGAATAATAACTTCTTTTGTATTGAAATGGTACAATTATGAGTAACTTATTTTTTTTCTATGAAAACCTCTGAGTGTGTTGCTTGTGGAATAAGAAAAGAAAAAATGAGTAATGATGGAATCACTTTTTGAAAATTAATTATTACCCATAAATTTACTAAAATTCTCGAATTCTGATTTGGTGCCCGTGACTTATGATAGACTGACATGTAGCCTTGTTGTGGTTTCATTAATACTGTAACATCAGCACCTTTACATACATCCTAATTATGCTGTTAAACACTTTGTCTCATGTACTGAATCTTTCAAAGTACATCTTTTTTCTTTAATTTTGATAGCATGGATGAGCCTAGAGGTCATTGGGCTAAGTAAAATAAGCCAGGCACAATGCTACACAATCATAGGTACATCCTTACTAACTCCTAGCTTTTGGGGGGCAGAGTTTGGGGAAAACAGTGGTTTTCATATCAAGCATTCCATATTTCCTGAGGAGACTTCCTGAGCGACTACTTTCATTCTAATCTCCAGGCAGGCCCAAGTTTGTAGATCTGTTTTAAACTTTCCTCAATTACCCTCTAATTCTTTCCCTTGTATCTAATGCCCAAACTCATATTCAGGGTTTTGTGACTCCTACTCAATTAACATACTATCCTGTGTCTCTTTGTATAGGATTGAAGCCTTGAGCTTCCTCCATTCACTTTGGCATGTCTATTTGTATTGTCCTTGTGCAGCTCATGTTTAAGCAGCCATGCTGGTGGGATTACATGGATGTAGTTTCTGACATTACTGGGAGACACAATTTCACAGCAAACTTCCTAATCTTCTGGTTCTTACAATTTCACTACCTTCTCTTCCACAGTGTTCCCTAAGCCTGAAGTAAAGGAATTGCTTTGTAGATATGTTTACTGGATCCAGGCTTCACAACTTTGCATTGTGATTAGTTCTGGTTATGTATCATGGTCTCCATCCATTGCAAAGATGAGGGATGAAAACTACATTTATCTGTGGTTATAAGGACAAATATTTAGACTATAGTTAGGAATTAATGCTGGTAAAGAATATATAACCTCCCCAGCACGGCCTTCCCTGGCTACAAACCTAGGCCACTCTGCCACCATTCTCTATTCCTCTTTATTGTAGTGAGAGTTTTTGGTTTCTTTAAAAACCCGGTTACATTGTGTGAATATGTTTTTGTTTTAACCCCAGGTGTGGGGTACGAGGCCACCTCACAGCGGGTGATTCTTACTTGCCTCATGTGCTCGCAGTGGTATGCTTTTCCCAGCTGAGGAGAGTTGGCTAAGTTCCTAGTACTAGGCATGATTTTCCTCTTCTTGAGTGGAAAGTCCAATTAGAGAGCTATTGGTTATGACCAATGTATACCTACCACGACTGTAGCCTTAGGGTTATTACACCACGCTGGTCATTGTGGTTCGTAGGCATCATAGCTGGGTAGGGCTTTTGGTTGCTTCCTTCTCTTGGGAGCTTACATGGTGCCTTCTGATACCATGAAAACTATTTCTCAGGCAGGAGGCTTTCAGGTCAGTTCCAGCTCCCGGGCTTCTGAACCCTGTGTCTGAAGCACATGGCACCTTCAATAATAGGAACTTACCTACTATCTCTAGGGGCAACCAAGGGCAATCTGCTGAGGGTTCTTTATTCTCCTGATGCTCAGTGACTTATCTCCTCCTCAAAAAACAGAAGTTTCTAGGACTTATCTTCTCTGCAGAAACATTATACTTAAATCCAAATGTTGTGCTGAAGGAAACTTGTGAGTTGTTTATTCCAATAACTCATTTTCCAGTGGTAAATTAAATGTCTAGGACATGTTATCACCTCTTCAAGGTCACAGAGAAGGTTTAACGTTAGATCCTAGAAAACAAAACAAAACAAACAAACAAACAAACAGGGCTCTTGCTATATGTCCAGTTCCTTCTTTCCGACAGGTCCACTGTGGTCCACAGTATCACACGAAACAGGTCAGGTGGCCAGTACTTTGTGGCATCTTATCTCATACAGGATACAGAGCTTAGATTCCGGCTTACAGATCACTTTCTACTGGCAGTTCAAGGTTGGACCAACAGCTGTTCATTTCTTTCATTTATCAAATGTCAACGACAGTTCTCACATTGTATGCACATTGTTTTGGATACCAGCAAACCAACAATGGATGCAATAGACATACTCTGCCTTTCTGGAAGTTATATTTTGGTGAGAAGTGCAAAAAAAAAAAAAACAAAAAAAAAACACCTATGACAAATAAAGTTGCCAAATAATCGTAATGAGTTAGATGCATGAAACAAAGGACAATTGCCATGTAAAATATGTGGTCATTGTAGTTCCCCAAACAGAAGGGCCAGAAAATGTTGCTAAGGTTTGTCATGTAGGCAGAGTTTAAGATAGGCAATGAGATTAGACACTGGAAGATTTTAGGTCAAGAGAATAGAAGGTAAAAAGCTCTCGTGATGGCAGGGAGACAGAAGGCCTACTTGTCTAGAGCTCAGGGTCAGGGGAGGTGATCTGAAATGAGGTCAGGGTGGAGGCAAGGCCAAGACATGTGGGACTTGGAAGGGCTGGTTTGGAACTTGAATTTTCATACAAGTATGTAGGAAGCCATTAGAAGATTTCAGTTGCATGATCTTATTTACATTTTAATAAGAGTTTTGAATGGTAGGCAGAATTCTATTCATTAAAAAGCCCTCACTTAATCAACTGGAAAATGTTCACCCAATTATCATAATGATTCTATCCGGTAGGGGCTGTTACCATAATCGTAACCGCTGCTTCAATTTCAAGTCTAAATTCACAGGCTTCATGAGAGAACCAGGATTCAAGACTCCGTCATATGTTCCCAGAATATTCACACTGAACCACGGTAGTTTTGCTTTGCATATGAATTTATCAAGGAGAGCAGAAAGAAAGGGCAGAGGCAGAGATCTTAACGAAGAAACTGCCACGAAGCCTAAGGAAGAGCCTATAGTTTATAAATTGCAATGCTGGATGCCTCCTTAGCATAGTAGGAAGCATGTCAATACATTACATACTACATTACAGTCAGAGCAATGGAGATAAAGAGGAGAATGGGCTTCAGATATGCTGTGATAGTAGAATTGATGGGGTTCTGAGTCAATGAACTAAGGAGGTGAAGAAGAGTGGAAAATGGAGGATAATGTTCTCAAGTTTCAAGCACAAGAATCAATGTGCTACATGATGGAGGTGGCAGTGGTGGTGATGATAGTTGGGGTGAAAATAAAACTGAAACTAAAGCAAGGCTGTTAGGTATAATGGCTCATACCTTTAATCCCAACACTTGGGAGGCAGAAGCAGTGGCAGTGATCTCTGTGAGCTTGAGGTCAGGCTAGTGTATATAGCAAGTTCCGTGACAGTCAGAACTACAAAATATAAGGACCCTCTATTAAAAAGAGAAAGCAAGGTTTTAGAGCTTATTTAGGACATGTTGAGTGAACATGTTTATGGGTATATAACTCAGAAAGAGGACGATTATAATTTGAAAAATATAATGATGTTTTTTAAACCCTGGAAGATGAACAAGACAAATCCAAGAGAGAATTTAGTGAAAAGTCCACTAAGGAACAACAATACGTAGAACAACAATACGTTTTTAAATGGAAGAACCTATTAAAGTGATGTGATGCTTTGGGCAGGAACATGGAGGAAGCAGGAGAACAAGAAGACACATTCAAGACAATACGGGATTTAATACATGAGGAAGAGGAGAAGGAGAAAGAAGAACTTTGCCGGCCACCGAGATAACTTAGTAGGTAAAGGCGCTTGCTGCCGAGACTGACAACCTGAGTTCAATGCCCAGGTTCAGCATGGTAGAAGGAGACAGCCGACTTCTGGGGGTTGTCCTCTGACCTCCACATGTGCATCCTGGCATACTCGGGTCACTAATTTTGTTATTGTTGTTGTTTTTAATGAACATGGGCAAAGGCCAAGAAAATGGCTCAGTTGGCAAGTGCTTGCCTTGCAGGTACTTATGTCTTAAAAATAAAGTGAAGAAAGAATAGAAGTAAGTTAGCTCAGCTCCATCAGTTGTTCCTGGGGGAGGGGGGAGGGTCTGTCAGCCCCACCCCTAAAGAACACTGCCCTTGGCTCCCAGAGGAGTGAAAGTCCATGCATCAGGCTTCCTTTTATATGTTCGCAGTCCCGTGAAACACCGATTTGAGTTATTTCTAGGTGCTGAATGGAATAAGTTTCAGCTCTATTCTGGAGACTGGATAAAGACGAGGAGAAAGAGAAAGGTTAAGTGTGGGGTAGTGCCTCGACTCAGCATGGGAGAAGGCAAAAACTGGGGCATGGCACACCTCAAACAGCAGCTTTAAATGCATTACCCGCTTGCCTGGGGCCGGCTCACTGCACTGAGTCGCTGTGTTTCACACTGGTAATCAGACATTTGCTTTCTTTGAGAGGTGAATATCCCTGCCGGGTATGAGCACATGACCTCTTTCTTTATCATACGCCATTGCGCATAGCGTTCTGGGTACATCCTCTGCACATCCTCATACCCTTTCTGACAACAAAACTTGTATTGATATTTTAACACTGGATCTCGTTAGTGTGTTAGCGTTTGACTGATGGGCACGGGGCAGCTGAGGAAGACCGCCGGATGAACTGCATCGTCACAACCTAAACCACGCCACGCCAAAACCTGAAGCACGGTGCATTTGCCAAAAAAAAAAAAAAAAGGATGCATTCCTAGCTGGGTGGTGGCTAGAAATGGGCTGTGCTGCACAGGCATAAAACATCAGCTGCTTGTTTGTTTACATCCTCTTAAGTCTTCTTTGCTCTTTCCCAGACCCTGAAGGCAGAATTAACAGAGAAAACTAATTCATCTTAACTGTTAAATATTTCCTTGGTAAGTGGGTTTTAACTGCCCAAAGCAAGGGGGTAAAAGTCACCATTCATCGAGGTAGCTAACTCTTTAGGATCTCCGCCTCCGCACGCCTTTAGAGGAGCAAGATAAAGGAATCCAGCAGCGTCCCACCTTCCCCGGAGAAAAACACTGGAGTTATGTAACGAATGTTTTTCAGCAATAGAAAACTCATCTCAGAGGAATGAATGAATGGACTAACAAATTAATGAATGAAAGGAGATGTCTACAGCCTCAGCTGATTCCATAATAGATTGTTCCAAGTATAGCAGACTCAGAACGGGTATGATATTGGAGCCATTAAGGAAAGAACGCAGGAAATGATACAAGGAGTGTAAACAAAGAGACCTTGGCTCCCGGGTAATGGCTTTATGGCTGTGCTCTCAACATTTGTCCTTGCGGAATCTTTAAGCAATCACAGCCAACTATTCTCAATTCCCTTATCTAAGGATGAAATTTCCCTGACTATGCAGAAAAGAGGCCGCCTATGGCTTCCCAGAGGAGGCATTTTTTGAAAAGCCAGCATTTCCCTTTCTCAGAGCCACCCCCTTCAGAGAAGGTTAGCTTTCCGGGAGAGGCTCCAAACTGTCCGGCTACTCTGTGTCCCTGAATTTTGTACGGAGCAACAATAAGGAGAAAATTCAAGGAGATGCCTTAAAAATAAATAATACAAAACAACCTTTCAGCTGGTGCCAAAAGGAGGTAAAAGAGGACATGAGAGAACAGTCATGTTCTGAAGGCCTTGGAACCAAGTTAGAGGATGAGAGTTAGTTTTCAGGTGGGTGTACCAAACAAGAAATCTTTTTGTTTTGTTTTTTAATCTTGTTAATCAGCGGCATTTCCAGAGAAGCCCTAAATTGTCCATATGGTACTATATATCCACTTACTTTCATGGCCCTGATTTATGGAAACGGTGTCTAGATAAAATCACATAAACAGAAGTGAGAATAAGTTGTCTTACCTTGGACCTGCCTTTACATGCTTCTCTTACCTGGGACAAAGAGACAATACCTTCTTCCAACTGTCATCTCCACTTGTGGAAAATGGTACTGCTGACTGGAATTTTTGCTTGCCCTTAATACCAGAAAGAGACTAGCAGAGGAGTCAAGGAAGATTAGTATAAAGTCTTGATGGCACTGACATATACGCACTCTGGTAAATGCTATTTCCCTTCTGTCCCGTCCTTACCCTCAATCCAATCATAAATGTCCTCACTTCCCCTGCACCCTTCCACAGTGTTTATTACCGGGCCACATGCGACAGCCCTGTTTTGTCTGGTTTTGCCTACTGCACCAGATATGCAGCCCTGGGTGACGTTACTTTTCTCTACTCCAGAAATCGCTGTCACATGGAAAGCATCCATTAAATAAGAGAATCTGCCTCTTTTTATCTTAGTAGACCAGCAGGTAAACTGTCCTCTTGTCATTCTTATTACAAGCCTTTTCCAAAAGAAAGGCCTGACAAAGTCAGGTAACACATGAGAAGGAGAAGGGAAGAAGGCACAAGTGTTCATGGGAAGCCTCCTGCCTGCTGGAGCATTAGCGTTCAGATCATACTTTTTGCATTAAGCCTCCTTTGGCCCCTATTTGTGCAATGGGAATTGACTTGGCAGAGGAAAGAATTTTCCCTCCATCTGAAGGCTTATAAGAGCACTTTGATGACCTGAACTAAACTGTTTCTGGGTGAAATGAAAATAGGAACGTAGAGGGTGGAATCTACAGCCCCTGATCATCATCGATGTTGAGCTTTTTGAGCTTAGTGGGTTTTGTGGCATTATCAACAATGACAGTCATAACTGTGAATCTGGGCTGGAGAAATGTCTCATTGATGATCAGTGATGAAGAATGCATGTTGCTTATCTAGAAGACACAAGTTCGAGTCCCAGCTGGACAACTCATAACTACTTGTAACCCCAGCTCCAGGGAATCTGAAGCCCTCCTTTGGCCTTCCCAGGTTCCTCTATACATATGGCACATGCACATATACCAAGAAAAATACAAGAAGTTTTTTTTTTTTTAGACTGAGAATCTATTAACGATTTTTCCAGCCTACAACTTGTCCATTCTCCTGAGGGGAAAAAATACATGTTTAAAAAGCAGCAGCCGAGAACACTCCAACGCCTGTCCACTTGATAGAATCCCAAACCCTGCAATTACCTTACACCTCATTCCAATTCACAAGAACCTTTGGCCAGCAGAGAGACGCTTGTCCAGGAAGATGTTGTCCTAAAGGCTGAACTCTGTGTTCTCAGCAGTCTCACTGGGATGGGAAACAATCTGTTTGACCTAAGTCCCTGGAGTTTCACCATCCAAATAAACACAGGGCTCAGGATCTTCCCCACCTCAGGGGAGGGGATCGGAGAACCACAGTTACCAATCCAGAGCACCAGAGTTTCTTTCATGGCTTTTACATTTCAAGTTTCCCATTTACTTAACAGGGAAACTTTGTTACATTTCAGTAGTCTTCCACATCGTTATAGAGGGAGACGATCCTGGGTTCAATAGGTAGCACCTTGATCTCAGAGAGGACTGGGTGAGGATACAGGATGTGGTAAGAGGAAGGCCCTGTACTAAAGCATCTGATTACTTTTAAATACAAATCCAGAATCCACAAAGTTCAGGATAACATTCTCTTGGGTAGCATCGTGATGACATCTAGGCTAATGCTATGCTTTGGATAGGAAACATTCTGCTGAAGGCTCATATTTTAGAAGGTAGGTTCCCAGTGCATCGATGTTCAGAGGTGGTGCTGAGGGTGGACCGGTGGGGCCTGTGATGACTAGAGCCTCACCAGCGGGTTGGTCCACTGATGGGTTCACAACTGTATAGGCTTTGGGGGAGATGAAAATGTAGGATACAGGATGTACTGTAAGGCAGAGGATCACTGGGGGCACGAGCCTGAGGATTATAGCTTGCCTGGACATCCCTCTTTCACTTTTGCTTACCGAATGGCATGAGGCAAGCAGCTCCCTCCCTCTTGCCCTCCAGTGGCACTCTTCACTGCTGCCATTTTGAAAGTAATCAGGGCCATCTTATCAGCAGAAACCATGAGCCAAACTGTTTCTCTTACATTTGTTTTGTCAGGTGTTTTGGCTGAACAGCACAGTTCTTTACATAGAATGGAGCTATGTTCTCAAGGTAGGAGTAGGCCAAGTGTCTGGCGCCCTCTCCTGCCATGGTTGCCTGTGACCTGGTACTCATTCATCATTAGCTAAAGCCCATGGTCAATATTATGGTTCACTTTTACATTTAAAGTTCTATGTATTTGAACAAGTGAATCACATGTATCCAGCATCATACCAAATAGAATGTAACTGCCCTGAAAAGGCTCACATGCTCCATCTGCTTATTCCTTGCTCTCTTTCCCTAATCCCTAAGTCCTGGCAAATATCAATCCTTTTATTGTCTCCATAATGTTGCCTTGTTTTATAACCAGTCATGCGGTCTGTAATGTTTTTCACACTTTTCTTTTCATCTGGCCATATGCATTGACGCATTGCCCACCTTTCTTCATGGCTTAACATCTGGTTCTTTCTCCATGTACAGCGTATCATTGCATGAAAACACCACAGTTTCTTTACCTGCTGAAGACCATCTTCTTGCCCCCCACGTTTGAGCAATCACGACTATAGCTCTTATATATATTACATTGTGGGTTTTTAAAAATTGTGCGTGTGTGTGTGTATGTGTGTGTGTGTTGCCATTTGTTTTAAAAAATCATCCTCTCCTCATCAAATTTCCTTGGCTGTTTTGCCAACAACTTGTTGACTCTCTGTACTTACTGTGTTCTGTCAATCTAACTTCCTGTGCCTTATCTTAGTCCACATTGTCATGATTATGTAGCTTCACACCAAGTCTTGCAGAGTGTTAAAGTTCTCCAGCTCCGCCTTCTTTAGTGACACAGCTGCATGTGCGTGCACCCGCTTACACACACACATAAAAACAATACACATGCACACACATGATACACACAGACACACATATATACACACATGCACATGATACAAATGTGTATATGCAATCCTCACACATGTCCATGCACACACACACCCATATGTGTGTGCGCGCGCTCACACACACACACACACACACACACACACACGGCTATAGCACATAAACAGTAGGACCAGTTAGTTCATCAACGTCCTCCAGTGTGCTGGGATTCTGACTGGGAGTGTGTTGAATCGACCGAAATGGTTAGGAGCCACTGACAACTTGACAGAACGTTCTCTATCCATAAATGTGAACTGTCTATTTATTTAGATTTTTTTAATCTCTTTCATCAGAACTTTATGATTTTTCTTGTATGTATCTTGTACAGATATTGTTAGATTTGTGTCCAAGTATTTAGATAAATACCTGAATGTTTAATTTGGGGATGCTAATGTACTTAGTGTTGTTTTTCAGTTTAAAATCTCATTCATTGATAATTCACAGAGAAAAGCAATTTCCTCTTTCTAGTAGTCTTGTATCCTGCAGCATTACCATAACTGCAAATCGGTTTCAGGTTTTGTGTTATCAGAACTTTGGGATTTTCTGCATAGGCTACCATGTTGTGACAGAGTTTTGTTCCTTCTCTCCTCATCGGTGTGCCTCTTATCTCTTTTTCCTTCTTAATGCTTGCCATGCTTATATTGTGACTGCTTCCTTCTGAGCACTTATTCTAATAGTCATGCATGGGTTCTAAGGGTTTTTGAACTCAATTCTTGAATGGTAAGCAAGTGCTCTTACCCACTGAGCCATCTCCTCAGTTCCTGTTTTTGACTTTTAGGTACTGTGGGTAGTTTCCTTTCATTTGATTATGTGTGTTTATAAACAGCTAGTCTTACACTTTAGTTACATACTTAAAACGGCTACGGTTAGCCAGTTTCCCTGGGGGTAAAAAAAAAAAAAATGTGTTTCACAAATGACAGTAGAAAACACTAACATTCCTGTGGGACAGGATTGCTCCAAACAGTGGCTGATGAGACTGTATTTGTGAAAAAGACCCAGTTCTGTGAAAAGCATTTTATACTCTGTCTAGATAAATAGTTGAGTTTTTGTTTCAACAACACACTTGATTATGTTCACTGCAGTGGATTAGTCATGTAAAAATATCAAAACAAAATGTTTTTTGGGGTTTTTCCCCCCTTTAAAAAAAAAACAATTAAATTTAACTTTCATTTACATGGAAAAAATTTGCCAACTTTTTTTTTTTTGCAAGAATGATATAATGCATACCAACAGGTAATTATCAAAACTAAACTAAAGGTCGGAGAGATGGCTCTCTCCAGCTCATATTGTTATTTCCAAGGACCTGCGTTCAATTCCCAGCATCCAAATCAGGTAGCTTACAACAGTTTTATTGCCAGCTCCAGAGGTTGTGACACCTCTGGTCCCATGGACACTCACAAACACACACACACATACTTAAAAGTAACCTAAGTCTTAAAAACATAACCTAGATATTTCTTTCTGTATTGTGAGATGATACAAGACGTGGAGTTGTGTGTGTGTGTGTGTGTGTGTGTGTGTGTGTGTGTCCATCTAACAACTTCCGAAATGGCGCTGTCTTTCCACACACAGGATCCTACTAAGCTCTGTGACCCTCAACACCACAAGCTAATGTCTATTGGTGTGTTCACGTGAAATGTACACATTTTTTCTGCTTCAAATACAGAGACAGATAGAAACACTTTGCTGCCAAGTCAGTAGGCAAAACAGAGTCAATGATAAACAGCACAGCTGAAAACATCATTTGTATCATTAAGATGGTACAGCTAGTCTTAAGATCAAGAAAAACAATAAACCGTGACGACGACTCCTCCTCCTCCTCCTCCTCCTCCTCCTCCTCCTCCTCCTCCTCCTCCTCCTTCTCCTCCTCCTCCTCCTCCTCAAAGGGGTGGATCAGGTGAGTCCTACTGATGGCTCAAATAATGTACTTGCACACACCAAAGCCAATGAGATGAGAAAATGACAAGCTGTCATTTTATTTATAATCCCCCTCAAACCAGAACCTGCATTTACCCTGCCATGTTAGAATGATTAGTCTGGACAGGTTTCAGCGGGATGGCGGGGAGGTAGCACATGGCCACAGGAGCTGCTGATGGCACCACCTCTAACAGCACGTGTCCCTAAGCAAAGACCCCACGTTCCCTACCTTGACAGATGACAGTGCAGAAAGCAAGGACTGGTGTTCGGTGGGGGGGGGGGGGGGGTAGGTTATACTAATAACTTTTTAAAATCAATTTTAATTTGGGTTGTTTTGTTTTGTTTGGGACACAGGGACACAGGACGTTCAGGCTACACGAGAGCTTGCAGCTCTCCAGTCTCCGGCTCCCAGGTGCTGCCATCATTACATGCGCTGATAGCACATCTTGAACTTCTTAAATGTAATTGAAATTCTAGTCTTAATAAAAAGCAGAAGCAGGCCCTACCAAATATCCAAAAGGCCTGCTAAAAATACGTGAGGTTCATCTGCAGTTCAGAGCTCAGGATGATTTTTATTTCCCAGCTTTGGCCTATCAGAACTGCCAGCAAGCCTTGAGTTGTTTTGCTAAAAAAGACATCCTATGCAAATGGACTAAGTGTTGCAGATGAAGTGAAGGAAGCTCGGCAAATCTTCCACCGGCACTTTTCTCGGGGCTGAGCACACAGAACGTGACAGCGGTTGATCTGCTTTCGCACTGTCTGGCTTCATGACAACTCTGAGCTTCCGTGTTTTTTCATTATTATTATCATTTCCTCATATATTACATCCTGACCACAGTTTCCTCTTCCTCCACTCTTCCCCGTCCCTCTCAGCAGCTCCCCTCTCCCCCAGATCCACTCCTCCTCCATCTCCCTTCAGAAAAGAGCAAAACCTTCCAGGTTTATCATCTGAACATGGCATAACAGGTTACAATAAGGCTAGGCACAAAGTCTCATGCCAGGGCTGGATAAGAACCCAGTAGGAGGAAAAGGGTCCCAGTGTAGGTCAATGAGTCAGACACATCTCCCTCCCCTACCCCAACTCCCCACCCCACGCATGTTCACACTGTTGGGAGTCCCACAGGAACACCAAGCAACACAACCATAACTTATATGCAAAGGACCCGGTACAGACCCACACAGGCTTCGTGGCTGCCACTGCAGTCTCTGTGAGCCCCTACAAGCCCTGCCTAGTTGATTCTGTGAGCCATGTTCTTGTGGTGTCCTGGACCCCTCTGGCTCCTACAATCCTTCTTCCCCTTCTTCTGTGCAGCTCCCCGAGCTCCGCCTAATATCTGGCTGTGGGTCTCTGCATCTGCTCCCGTGAGTTGCTGGATAAGCCTCTCTGATGACAATTGGACTAGTCCAGTCTATTAGGATAGCAGTATTATATGCTTTCAACAGCCCACACATACATACGGTGATCACTGTCTTAGTTAGGGTTATATTGTTATGAAGAGACGCCATGACAGCAGCTACTCTTACAAAACAAAAACAAAGCAAAAAAAATTAAAAAAGAAAAAAAACATTTAATTGGGGCTGGCTTACAGTTCCAGAGGTTTAGTCCGTTATCACCATGGCATTGGGGATCTATGAGACCTTAGAGCTGGCTTCCACAGTGCCATGCTTTCTCCAACAAAGCCTCACCTACTCCAACAAGGCCATAGCTTCTAATAGTGTCACTCCCTATAGACCAAGCGCTCAAACGCATGAGTCTATGAGGGCCACCCATATGCAAACCACCACAGAGACTTAAAAAATAAAATAGTTTGCAAAGATTCAATGGCACAACCCCACTGTCCAGGGTCAGTTCAGCAGCTGTTTCCTCTCTACTATGTAGCGCTTTGGACTTCAGATCCCTTCAAGATCAGACTTAAGACATAGCTGAACCGCTGACGTATAGGCACATTTAAAACAAACAAACAAACAAACAGGAACACAGCGGAAGCATTTAGTTTGGAAATGGGATGCCTGCAGCACAAGTAATGCTGAGGTAAACTCAAACACCTTGTCCCCTTCGGTAGGACATTTTGTTGAGCCCCGATCATTCATTCACTCCTCTTCCCAAGACGTCTGCAAAATCTCTGGGGCTTCTCATGGTCCCCTGGTTTCCAGTCTCTGTTTCTGCTGCGCATTCAAAATGAGTGGAACGTGGAGGGCCCAACCTGTCCTCAGCCTCCCTCAGTGGAACTCACCCTCATCCACTATTGTCTCGTATAGAGTTCTAAAAATACAATAACAAATATCCAGTGAAACCAGAGACATGAGCACGGCCGGCTTTAACTGTAGCTTGGAGATTTTACACCACAATCGCAACAGCAACTGAATTCACAGTCCCAAGCACCCAACTGACGTCATACTTCTCACCTCACTCCAAGGAGTCTAGTCTTCCACCTGTAATTCCACCAGAATCGCTTTCTCTGTGAGCTTACTCTCCCCAGATCTCTCTCCACCTTATTTATAGAGATTCCTAGCCATGGGCCCTCCTGTGCAGTTCCAAAGACAACCCCTCCCCTCATGATACACACACACACAGCACCTTTCTGCGCAGGGGTTTGGAGATGTTCTTTCTTCTCTACATTGCCCACCCCTGACCATCTCTATAATAAGAGAAATTTGTGTAGTGATTCCTTTCTCCACTAACTTAGAGTCTCTTTACCCAAGTTCCTAAGACAGAACTGAAATTTAGGACAGTTTTGTTTTTTTTTTTTTAACTAGATGCTTATTTGTGGACAATTGTAGGTTTATAGAAAAATAGATCAAATTTCACACAATCCCTGCCACACCCACTGATATCAGTGTAAGGTGCTTCACCTGATGAATCCATATTGCCATATTGTAATTAACGAGGTCATAGCTTAAAAGATCCACTTACGTGCTTTTGTACTTTCTGAGGATGATAGCAAATACATAATAACTTCTGTCCATTTTACTTCGACTTTCACTGCCCTCAAAAGCCTACGAGCTCCGTCAGCTCATGCATCCTTCCCTCACTCCAGCTTCTAGCAAACACTAAGCTTTCCATTGTCCCTGTGGTTTGCCTTTTCTAGAATATTCTGTAGTTGGAATCCTATGGTATGCGACCTTTTTAGATGGCCTCCTTTCTCTTGGCAAGATGCTTTTAAAGTTCTTCCATGCCTTTCCTGGCTTAATTGCCCACTTCTATTTTACCCTCAAATATTCCATTATTTGGGCTCACCATAGATTATCCAGTCACCTAAGGAAGGGCATTTTGGTTGTTTGAGATGTGGGGCCCTTATGAATATGACTTGTTTTATTTTTTTTCCACACAAGTTTGTGTGTGTGGACATAAGAATTCAAAGCACTTGAGTCGACACATGCCAAGACACATTTTTCATGGATTGTTTGGTTTTATATGAAGCCACCAAACTACACTCCAAAGGGCAATCCCGAACGAGAGCGCCCATGTGTCTCCCTTGCCCTTGTTTGGAATTTTGCCATTTTCACAGGTGTGCATTGTGTACTTAATACTTCAAGGACCTTTATCTTAGTCTCGTTATACCAAAAAATAGTGAATGGTGGGTGAGAGTCGGGAAGAGCGCATTCTTGATTTGGAACAAGGACTTCAAGTTAAAGTAGGCCCTACATTTTTCCATACAGTAAAACTCCTTCCCCAAATTTGTACTCAAATAAAGTGGGAATGCTTCTTCAAAGCAGGTACAGGATTGATTCGGTAGGGAAATAATCTTGAAGAGACTCATCATTTAAGAAACACATTTAGAAATTTTACAAATGGAAGCAGCCTCAAACAAAAGGCACAAAAAAAAAAAACCCCAATTCCAACTGAAGATAGAAAAATTCGCTCCATACAAGGATGCTGTTTCCATGTTCAGAAACTGGGGTAGTAGAAAAAAAATAATTTTACAATCCTAACAAACCCCTCCAATACATATCTATTTCTTTTTCAAACTGAGTTCCCATCACCATTTTGCCTCCAAGTTAACCTCCTAAATTGGCCCTCATCATGCTTCACCGTCACGTAAGCCAACAGAAAAGAGAGACCTTTGGTGAGAGCCTGCTGGGCACAGTTCCGTGTGTTTGTTTTTCCCTTTCCCATACCATTGCCTCATCCCTGGAGCTCCCTGAGGAGCACAGAAGCAGTTCAAATATGTGTCTTCTCACTTTTGTGTATTTTCTTTTAAAAAATATTATTACATACCAAAATTAAAAATGGAGAGGGGACCCTAAAAACTACTTTTCAGTGAAATGAAGAGACAAAGAGAAACAACAAACATCACATTGTAAATAATGCATGGGAGGAAGGGCAAGGAATATAGGAATATAGGTGAGGTCTTGAAGTAAAAGACCTGAAAAGTTTGCACTAAATATGCTCAGTACAGTGACCTGAAAGAGACACATTAGGATACCAATTGGACAAGACACACACACACACACACACACACACACACACACACACACACAAGACTTCCAAAGTGCATTCTGCAACCCACAGAAGAAAGATCATGAAAACATAAACAATATATTCTCACTAAGAGTGAATGCATCACCTGGTATATTAGCTTTATATTGCTGTGGCCCAGATATTTGAGAAAAAAAAAAAAACAATTACAGAGAACTATCTTGCTCAGAGTTTTGTGGGGATTCAACCTATCCTGGGTCACTTGTGCAGAACATCAAGGCAGCAGAAGGATAGAGTGAGAGAGACTTCACTTCCTGGTTGACTAGGAAGTAGAGACTAGGCAAGCAGCAGCCAGAGATAATATACCCTCAAGAATACATCCTCAATGGCCCACATCCCCCAGCTCTGCTTGCAAGTTTCCATGCCCTCCCAAAGTAGCACTACTATCAGGGGCCCAAGTATTTAAATCATGAGCTGTTGCTGACATACTGGATTCCAACTGTAAGAGCTGGGTAGACAGAGCTGCTCTGTGGAAACAGTGGTCTATAAAAGCTGGGAAAGCATGGGACTGAATATGAATATGGACATGAACTTGCAAGCAGAGAGTAAATGGGGGTATGGACACACAGGGAGGTTCTGTTCTAGATCTGTTGCAGAAAGAAAATCAGGAATCTTTGGGCACTACAGCTAGATAGGTGCCCTCACTCTTTCTATACCCCACAGGAGTTTCCTGAAACAATCCAAGAAAAGTGAGTTCTTTGTATTATAAGAAAAAATAAATGAGCTCACCCTATATAAGGAAAGCCAGTAAAAATCAGCAATGCAATATTCCTACAGAAAGTCAAAGCTATTTGGGAAATGCCACCATAAAACCGGGGAAAAATATGTATAACCTGGCATTGCAACCTAACTTTTAATAATTTGATGAAGTAGCTGTAAGTCTGAGGATAAACCACAAAGCAAAAGTACAGGAATTCAGGTGAGCTGTGACCAAAATACAAATATATAAAACAGAAATTGTCAAATTAAAGAATGAAGTAGAAGAGGGAAAGAGCCATTTAGAAATAAAATAAAATACGAGGATCATAAAGGAAAAGGATGAAGGCCACGGAAAAATATAAATTTTCAAAATATATTCAGGATAAAACTGAAATTAAAAAGTCAATTGTTATGTTTTAAATATGAAGTCTCTCCACTGGCTGGTATTTTGAACATTTATTTTCCAGCTGCTGACACTGTTTCAGGATGGTCCAGAAACATTGCAGATGGGATTTAGCTAGAGGAAGTAGCTGTAGGTATATCTTTGGCAGTGATTATCATGCCCCTGCCTCTTCCTGTTACTCTCTGCTTCCTGTTCATAGTGTACAAGAGTGGGATCTCACACCTCTACCATCACAATGTCCTACCCAAGAGCAAAGGACCGAGCAGCCATGATGAGACTGTAAGCCAAAGTAAATCCCCCATTCGTTATTATATAATCAGTCGCTGTGGAAGTAACAAACACACTATTGCATATTATTTGTTATATGTTATAAAGAGCAAGCAAAGATTCAGCTTTCTTGAAGTCCCAAATAAGAGAAAACTGAAGCAATGAAGAAAATGTCCTAAGAAAACTGCACAAGATTAAAATGTTTGAGCTTATATGAAAGGAAGAATTGTATGTTCAGAGGAATAGTCCCATAATTGCCAACACTAAAACATATCAATAAATTATTGCATCTTAAAGATTTAAAAGAAACTGAAAAAAGCATCATTGGAGATGTCAGGGAAGATAAAGGAGGAAGAGGAAGAAGGAGACAGAACATCAAAATCTAAAGAAGTAGCGGGATGGATCAGCAGTTAAGTCCACTTCTTGCTCTTGCAAAGAACCTGGATTCAATTCTCAGTACAAAGATGGCAGCTCAAAGCCATCAGTAGCTCAAATTCCTGGGATCCAATGTTACAGTCCAACCTCTGTGGGCACTAAGCATGCATGTGGTACACATACACACATACAGGCAAAACATAAAATAAAATAAATTTATCAAAAAATGTTAAGTTAAAAGCCAGTTGGTATTATATATGCTCTCCTGATCACAGTGAAGTTCTGCTCTGATTTATATATATACTTTTTGTGAGTTGATTGAAAAATGTCTCTCACAGGCTCAAGTATTTGAACACTTGGTTCCCAGTTGGTGACTGTGGTAGTTTGAGCAAGGATAGCACCCGTGTTGGTTGGCTCCTAACTGCCTTTAATTGCAGATCCAGAGGGTCTGACTCCTTCTTCTGGACCCCATAATCACCTGTAGAATCCCTCACTCCTGAACAGACCTACACACATACATATGCACATGATTTTTAAAATAAAAATTAATCTTAAAAAAAAAACAGTCAGGAAGCTAAGTAGAGCACTAAAAGGTCAATGTGACTAAACCAGAGTGAGTTAGAAATGCATGGAGTAGTGAGAAGAGAGAGGAAAAGCTGTGTAGGCCATGCCAGTGTGTTTAGAATGCAGTAGATAAGTAGATAGTCATCACAATACCTTAGCCTCCAAGAACCATTTGTCTAGGAGTAAGTTTCGCCTTGAGATGACTCAGAACAAATAAGACGGTAAGTCAGGAGATCTGAATAGAGCTGACACTAGAAAAAAAGAACCTCCAAATCTACTTGACAGCTGACTGCAATGAAAGATCATTAGTCAGCAATGACAGTGGTCTTTGTGAAGGTGTGACTCCCTCCTTGAATGCTCATTAACTCCCTGCAGGTTTAGAAGATCAGCATTTGCTTGGTATGATCTGAGTGACAAGAAAACAAGAGAAGCCAAACCAAAGTAAGAGTACTGTCTGAGGGTCTTAACTGGTACACCATGTTTAAGGATAGAAATGGGAAAAAAAAACTGAAGATTCAGAAATATGAAATACAGAAATATGAGAATGTGGAGAGTCAAGAATATGAGGGGGTTCTTTATAAAGACAAAGAATGACTAAATCTGAAAGGACATAAGATTTTTGTCTTTTGGGCTGGAGAGATGACTCAGCTGATCTTCCAGAGGACTGAAGTTCAATTCCCAGCACCTACATTTAGGCTCACAATTATATGTAATTCCAGCTCCAGGGAACCTGAGCGTTTCTCTTCTGGCCTCCTCAGGCACCCCACACACATACAGTGCAGAGACATACACACAGGCAAAACAGCCATGTACATAAAATGATAATAATGTCAAACTTTTAAAGAAGATCTTTGGTATAGAGTACATGAACCTGAACAGGGAAACCAGCCTGGAGCAAGAGCAAGGTCATCTCCTCTTGAGACCAGCAGTAGTAAAGATCACTGCCTCCCTGTTCTGGGCCTGCATGTCATGGTACACATAGTCTCGTGTCCTTCACCTCCACCACCTTTGAGGTAGTCACAGAGCCTGGGGGCCAGCTTTCAGGATTTCTCATATGGACATGTCCAGCTAGCGACTGGAATTCCTCTCCATGCAAACAAAGTGCTCCCAGCACCTCAGCCCCAGCTGATTGATGCACATTCACCCTGAAGACCCTTACCCATTTCCTTAAGGTTTATAGAGCCCTTATTCCCCCCAGTAAAGAGAGCTGTATCACAGTAAGAACTGTGTCACTGAAAGAGCTATATCAGAGGAGAGGAGGCTTTCCCCACACACACACCAACACCCCAGCATTCACTGCCAGATGGAGATCCTACTAACCCACCCGCCTGGCTAAGCTTCATTCCTTCCAGTCTAGCATCTGTACACTTGGTTCTGGATGCCCCAAGGGGAAGAAGCAGGACCCAGGCTCAAGAATGACACTTTGGGTTTTTTTGGTTTTGTTTCGTTTGGTTTGGTTTAGTTTGGGGGTTTTCAAAACAGGGTTTTTCTGTGTAGCCTTGACTGTCCTGAACTCAATTTGTACACCAGGCTGGCCTTGAACTCTCAAATATCTGCCTTCCTCTGCCTTCCTGAATGCTGGGATTACAGGAGTGTTTTACTGTGCCCAACCACTCTAGGTTTCTGGATGGTTTAATTTAAATTGTTCTGAGCTGTGCCTGGCAGTGCAGGCCTGTAACACGGTCTATTCTGGAGGCTGAGACACTAGGATTTGTAGCTCAAGGCCAGCCTAAGCCGTGTAGTAGACCTTGTCTCGAAGCAGAAGATGGCCACGTAAGTATTTGGTGTCAGAGTATTTCCCTGACACATGTAAGGAGGCCCTGGATTCAAACTTAGTACCTCAAAATAAAGTAAAATAATGTAATACGAATTTAAGATTTTGGAGACAATGATATAGCCCAGCCTAGCCTGCATAAGGCCTTCTGTTTGATCTTCAACACCACAAATAAATAAACACACTTATGACTTTTTAATCTTGATGACAAATTTCTCAACATTGAAAGTGGAAATAGACTGGGGCTAGAAGAGCAATCCAAAAAATAATCACCAGAAAAATGAATCAATGACTCAGTGATTAAAATTGCAGAAGCCACACACACCCTAGCTAGGATATCTTTGCTCATAGGGTCTTCCATAAGCATATTGAAAACTGTTGAAACCAAGAGAAGGTTGGAGAGTTTTTCTTTGAACAGCTCTAAAAAGTATCATACGCCATTTGATGAGCATGAAAATTGGATTCTAACCTTGTCTTTCCTGTGATAATTATGAGAGAAATTTCCCAGAAATTTGTTTCAAATAATTGTTACAACCACAAAAAAAAAAAACTACACTTGAAATCAATAGAGAGACTTAGACTGTACTTGGTAGATACAGGGGTACTCTACTTTGAATTCCATCAAAAATACATACATAAAATAATACATCAAAAACTTTCTTAGAGTAATTTTTTTTCAAAAGCCTTAAGGTGGCAGTTTCTATCCAAATATAAGGTTTCCTTGTTGGACCTTTTTTTTTTTTCCAATTATGTGATACAGTCCTAGGGTGGGAAAAACCTGTGTTCTAAACTAGAAGGCCAAATAAAATGACATTAGTAACTAGATTATCAACACACTGGAATAGTATATGTTCTCCAGGCCAAGACTGTGCTGAGATGATTAAATTTTATTAAAAAGTTCTGAGCCCATCAAAACTCATACAGATCCTTCAAAACTGTTTCCTAGATTTCCTCAGCACTCTCTGACACCTGAAGCACTTTAAAGAGCTCACTCCTAAAAAGAAGACTTAATAAAATACAAGCTTACTATTCCTCAGAACCATGCTTGAAATACTCCCATCTCACCTGTAGTTGAATCTTGTTTGTCAACCAGGATAGACATACTAAAAGACACACCCCAGGGCAGATATGTGAGAATGTTTCCTCCAAGTATTAACTTATGGGGGGGACTGTTCCCAGAGTGGACAGTGCCTCCAATGGCAGTGGTCGGGGGTGGAGGGTAATATTACTTTTGCCTACCTGCATTTGATCCTTAGTGGTAGGTGCATCTGCACTGCTGCTGCCATTCTTCACTGAGAGCTGAATCTGGCTTCTCCGATCTCCCAGAGAAAGCTGAAGTCAGCAGCTCTCCAGAATCCTCCAGAATTCTGAACAGCACAGCTTGGGCAGCAAGCCTCATGGACTTAGCAGTTGCAGGACTCTCAGCCTCTCCACCCAGACTCTACTGTAGTGGGCATTCATTGTACTGGTTCTGTTCCTCTAGAGATCTCCGACTAATACCCCTCTCCATCCAAAGGCTTTCTGGGCAGGAATGAAATTGCATACAAGATCTTAGAGTCATAAGTAGTTAGGTCCTAGTTTCCCACCATGTGTGACCTAAATGACTTACTCGCAAGTCCCACCCCAACCCTGAATCTAAATGATTTCAACAGAGAAGCTATGATCCACTGTTTAGTTTATTTTACAAAGAGCATCCCTGTAGACAGAGATATTTGTTTACTTGGAAAAATCAACACTGTGCCGGGACAGTAAAGGCTCAGAGATTTGCATTCCCCTTGCGAGTTCTCACATGTTTTACATCAAAGATACAGTTTCTTAGCAATTCTACTCCAGTTCAGCAAATACATGATTTTCCTCTTTGTGGTTCATTGACAGCAGCCTCAGAAACTAATTCATTGTGTTTACAGCAGCCATGGGCTTTCAAGGGTCAAAAAGACTCCTGAGTGTCATTTCAACTCTTACGAGAAGAGGCATGAGTCAGCAGCAAAAGAAATCTTCTTGTTCCCCAAAAACAACATCACCAAATTCATCCTAAGCCTATAACTAAGAGACAGTTCAGAGGAATCTCTGGGCTCACAGATCCCTGTGATTCCACTTATTGTTGTGTCTGTTCTATCATCTAACCAGAAAATAACACTTGGAAGCCTCACCCTTGAGAAGAAAACAGCCTTTACTGAACAACAATGGTTTTTACAAAACTCTCCCCTCACAGAACATCCAAATTACTCTAAACCCTTCATTCTGTTTGCCCATGAATAGAATAATCAGGGTTTATATATCTTTGCTCAAGAACATGAAGACTGAAGGTATAGTCAGGGAGTGTGTACTTCCCTGAGCAAGTGACACCTGAAAGAAGAAAGAGGGGGATGAAGGGAAGGAAAGAACGATAAAAGAGGGAGGGGGGAAGGAAAGACATGGAGGGAAACATAAAAGCCGACCTACAGCTTACCACTGACCACAGTGGGGCCAATGGCCAGAGCTTGTCCAAATAATCTAAAAGCAGTAGAGCAGCTGCAGCCACTAGGATTGTAGGATCTCCTCATGAGCTCATTCAAGAAATTACTGTCCGCAAATTCTTTGTGCTGTAAGAGATGTATTAGCAAATACACCAGATATTTTTCAACTAGCAGGCGAATGCTCTACAGGATTATCCCCTGTCTCCTTCAAACCTATATACTGCCTGTCGTACTTCTGGATTCTTCTACCCTGTTACCTTTGCTATCAGTTCTGTCAGACTGGCTTCCTGAAATGTACTCCTAGATTGAACTTAAACTTAACGTTGCAAACAAACATCAATTTAGCATCAACCCAGATTTCGGTTGGCAACCTATGTTGATGGCCCCCGAGACTAAAAGCTCCACAGAGAATACTAAACTGCATCTAGAATTGCAATCCAACATAAATTATTTGAAGAGCAGTTCCTTGATTTCAGCCCAGCCTGTAATTATTTGCCCGCACTGGAGTCTGTGAACATAAGCGCACATTCCGATAGCAGCCATGCTTTGGGAGCAGAATGTAATTTTGAATTCAAATTGCCTTCCAAAAATGGTTTAAGACAATGGCTTTCAACTGATCTGCTGACATCTGGTGACGCCCATTGTGGAAGATGATCATTCTAAAGGTTGTGACATTTACATTTTGTGCTGGATCTTCACATTTTTGCTTTCTGTGATGACCTGAACTTGAATTTCCTAACAGTTTTTATTTGAGGTCTCTTGAGTCAAGATCTTTGTTTCCTTGTATTCATTTTTTTTAATTTTTCTAATTTGATTCAATTAGATTGTTGACACTCAGGTTTTTCTGGCATTTTAATTTTGATCTCCCTTTTATAAATTTTTATAACAGTTCATGCTTTCGCCTTTTGTTTCATCCAGTTTTAATGAATTATTTGTTTTACATCTCCCCTTCTTGTACAGAAGGCACAGACTGTAGCAACAGTTCACACAGGTAAACTGTGACCGGCCTGCTGCCTCCTGGCTGTAGGAAATCAAGTCTAATGTCTCACGAAGACGGCCAAAATGTGTGCATCTTGCAGAAAGTCCCTTAAAACCACCGTACCCGTATCCTCACTGCAGGCTCAGATGAGGTATCTTTCTTACAGATGAAGCCTGGACACGCTGCTAGCAACCCACTTGACAAAAATGCATTGAGATGTGATGTATTTTTAGCTATAGAAAATTACCATCCCTTTATGCTTTCAGATTTTCATCTCTGCAGATGACTTCTCCTGTTCTTACAGTTTTCCCAGAGTAGAGTGAGTCTGGTCTTTTTTTTTTTTTCCTTTTAATGAGGAATGATGGCTTTAAAACAGTGGAGCATTTCCATCCATCGAAGCCCAGGGATTCAAACTTTGCCGGGTTGTGAGTTGCCGTTCCTGATGAAAACAATAGACCTCCACGCTTTTGTAATGACATTGTAGACACAAACCTGGGTAAGGGAAGCTTGGTCCAAAGAGAAAAAGACAAAATTTGGCACAACATTTGTCAGGGACTTCATACTCTGTAATAATACAATTGTTTAGTAAGCTAACCTTGGGCTAAGAAGATGGGCTCAGCAGATACAGGTACCAGCCACCAAGCCTAATGACCTGAGTTCAGACCCACCTCCAGGACCCACATGGTGAAAGAAGAGAACCAACTCCAGAAAAAATCTTCTGGTCTCTGAGAGTTTCCTCACTTCTCACTCTCTCTCACACACACAGTACATGTGTGAGACGCAGAGAGAGAGAGAGAGAGAGAGTAATATTTTTTTCAAAAATCTAAGCTCTTGTAATTATATGTTTGTACAATGTTTATAAACCTGGACTCCTGAAACAGCATAATTTATACAATATCTTGGAGTTGCTGAGAGGAGTGGTTCAAAGACAAGCGAGGTGGCTTCTGGGGTTAACAAATATCAGTGAGTGAAATTGTCATCTGGAATGAAGCACGCTTTGTAGAGAATCTTATCCCGTGATAAGGGCCAGAAGCTGGAAAGGTAACACAGGGCCTGGCTATCCCAGGGACAGACACACTGAGGCTTAGAGGAGAGCATATCTGAAATACAATTTAATGCTGTTGGTTTATTTTATTGCTTTGCCATACAAACACTAAGAACCAAAACATGATCCTTAGTTAAAAGTAATATAGAGAAAAAATTTGAGAATCACAAAAGAGAACTAAAAATTTTCACATTTACTCAAAGATGTTGTTAATCCTGAAAAGACCATAAAGTTGACCCCAAAGTATGACAGTACAAGGTAGTGGAAGTTTTGGTTATGTTATGTAAATATGTGGGATGTGGGAAAGCTTTTAGTTTATCCATAGCTGATAACAGCCACTTGAGAGGGCGAATGATCTTTGTCAGCTGCCTCATGGGGTGGGGGGTGGGGGTGAGGGGCCATGGGTTTTGCTATTTGAAAAACATCCTTATTCAGACTCTGAAAATGTGTAAATAGGAGGCTAGACTCTGCAGGGCTCCCAAGGCTCAGTGTTTTTGACTCTGTTGGTCTCCTGTTCCCTCCAGGTCTTTCCATCTCCCCCTTCTTTCATAAAATTCCCAACCAAGGACAATGCATGGAGAGGACCTAAAATCCCAGCTCAGATGTAGCCCATAGACTTAGTATCCAAGTGGGTTCCCTAATAAGGAGAGTGGGGACTTTCTCTGGCATGAACTGGGTGGCAGGCTCTTTGATCACCTCTTCCTGAGGGGGGTTGGGGGAGGTGCAGACTTGTCAGGCCACAGAGGAAGGCAGTACAACCAGTTGTGCTAAGACCTGATAGGCTAGTGTCAGATAGAAGGGAAGAAGGACCTCCCCTATCAGTGGATTAGGGGAAGGGTATAGGGGAAGAAGAAGGAGTGAAGGTGGGATGGGGAGGAGACGAGGGAGGGGGCCACAGCTGGGATACACATTGAATAAACTGTAATAAATTATAATAAAAAAGAAATAAAATAAAATAAAAAATAGGAGGCCAGAGAGAGAGGATTCTTCAAGGTGCTCCCAGAGAAAAACGTCTTAGAGAACACTTCAATGAGGTTGCTGCTGCTGGTTGCTGGTTGTTATTGCTGCTTTTGCTCTTGCTGGATTGTTGGGTTGCTGGTTTGCTGGACAGCTGGACATCCTGATGACAAAGAGTGGAATTATCCCAAGGAACTACAGCTAAAGTGGTCTACACCCCTTGTCCCTACTAACCTTCTTTCTCACCTACCTAAGGTTGGAAGGTTGGAAAGGAGGTAGAGACTTAAGGAACCCCTAATAAACTATGTTTAAAAAAAAAATCAAAGCCTACAGCACAAGGAAAATACGGTTAGATGCATGAAATGTTGCCTTTTGCCTCATTTTCCTGAAAATGAGGTGTTTACCTTTGCAGGCAAACACCAACGTCTAGTTTGAGGTTCATGTTTGAGGGAAGCAGAACAATTACTCACTGAAAAAGTCCAATTCCAACCAACGCGACTTTGAATGTGTTATACTACATGACCTAAGGAATCTTAGGTTAATGTTAAGCATCTTCACCCATTTTGTGGTGCTATACCACAATACTGAGACAGAGTCATTTGTGAAGAAGAGAGAGTTCTTGAAGTTCTGGAGGCCAGGGAGTTCAAGGTTTAGATGTTTGCATCTAAAGAAAGCTTATTTGAATTGTTTGTTTGTGGCATTTTTTTTTTAATATAAGGTGTCAGATGCCCCAGGCTAACCTAGAATTCCTTATGAGCTCAGGCTGGCCTCAGTCCTGTGATCCTTTTGCCTGAGCCTTGAGACAATATGCCTGGCCATGGAGTAGACCTTCTTGGTGTATGTTCTGATGGCAGAAAAGCAAGAGAACACACATGTAAGTGAGGAAAGGGATCCAAGTTCATACTTGTGTCAGGAACCCACTCCCACTAATTACCAGCCAACTCTTGTAATCCATGAAGGCAGAACCTTGAAGGTCTAACCTCCAATGTCCTAAGGATTTTAGCTTTAGAGCTGATCTCATTCTGATTTACCTTGTCCAGTATGCATTAGCAAATGTAACAGAAGCAGAAACTGGGCTCTGGAGCACCATCATGTAAATGAGCCTGAGCTAGCTCAGCCACTCAAGTACAAATCCAGCCAAAGCTAATCAAATGCCAGGAAGATATCTGTTCATGGGCTATGAGCTCTCTGTGGGCTCATGAGTAGATTCATCTGAGAATACAGAAGTATCACCCAGCTATCCCAATCCAAACAATTCACCCATAGAACATTGAGCCAGTCAACATTTGCTACCTAAAGTCATGTTTGGGGATAATCTGTTAAACAAAAAAGCCAGTTTGCACATTTTCAGCTCTGAGCTGTTGGCAAACAATTGTTGAGGATGGTGAAAACAATGAAAAAGACGATGAAATCATGATCATTCCTACTAACATAAGATCAGAGGCACTGTCTCCATGTGCTGACACCAGGATGTGTTTTCCCTCCTCAAATATCCAGATTAGAAGTGGATCTTCTCACTTCCAATAATGCAAAAATCCATCACAGGTGGTTTTAGTTAATTCTAGATATTGTCAAGTTGACAACCAAAATTAGCCATCACAATAGGGTTTGTTTGAAATCTAATTTGAGGCAGGCACATGCAAAACCCTCAGCTGAGAACAACACTCAGGAAAGGTAACATTCCCATAAAGCTGACCTTAGCCTGTCATCTTGAAATCTGTTCCATTTCCCCAACATAAAGCAATCGAAAATGTTATTCTTCCCAAAATTAAATGTGTATAGATAATACATTGTGTCTCAGAATTTGCCCTGAGAGAATAAGTGAGGTAGACTTCTTCCAGCCTAAATTTCACTTCAGAAAATAGGGAATGAAGTAAGACCACAAGGGAGACTGACCAGAAGAAGCATGAAGAGGCCAAGTGACAAAGATTGTGTCCTGTTAGTGCCCCTGTGATCCAAAAGGGACATCTCTTGTCACCGTGGCTTGCTTTTCTTTGGTTGGTGAGGGTAAGATATAAAGAAGGCACTCTCCTTGTGACTAATCAGTTGAAATATCACAGGCAAAGAACAAGAAAGCATTTGTCACCTCCAAGGAGAAGAGCTATTAAGTAATCGCAGAAACCAGCCTTTATAGGCATCTCAGAGTTAACATGGGGAAGCTTCCCACCTGGCATAGACAACCGTTCGCAAGTTAACCTCAACTTGCATCCTTCAGGTGCCGGGAAAGTCATAATCTCCAGAGACAGCCCCAACTATTTTGAGCACTAATAATTGAGATAAAGTTCTTTTTTCCTCCTATTAAGCTGAAATCTATCTCCCACCCACTGAGCTTCTAGCACTTGCTCTGAATTCTGCATTTGACACTATGTTTACAAGCCCAGGCTTTGGAGTCAACTAGACTTGAGTTCAATAGTCATCAGTTTCCTTTGCTAGTGACATTTAGGGACAGTGAGGAAGATCCTCAGTCATAAAGCAAACCATAATTCCTGCCTTGTCTTACTTTATTTCTTTTGAGAAAGGGTCTCACTATGTACCCCAGGCTAGGCATGAATTAGCAGGAATCCTCCTGCCTATGCTTATTGTGTTTTAGAATTCTAGAATGTACCACCACACCTGGCTTAACACCTATCTTTCATGGTTGTTGCAAAAGGAAGCAGCAGCAACAGCAATATTTCTAGCATTTCGCTTTCTCAGAAAATTAGGAATGGCTTCCTCAAGATCCAGCTCTACCACTCCTAGGCATATATCTAAAACATGCTCAAGTATACAACAAGCAGCTTTCTTTGTTATAGCCAGAACCTGGAAACAACCCAGATGTCCCTCAACTGAGGAATAGATAGAGAAATTGTGGTACATTTACACAATGGAATATTACTCAGCAGTAAAAAACAAGGAAATCATGAAATTTGCAGGCAAATAGTGGGAACTAGAAAAGATCATCCTGAGTGAGGTATCCCAGAGGCAGAAAGACACACGGTATATACTCACTTTTAAGTGACTATTAGACATATAATATAGGGTAAACATACTAAAATCTATACACCTAAAGAAGCTAAACAAGAAGGAGGACCCTGGGTAAGATGATCAATCCTCACTCAGAAAGACAAATGGGATGGACATTGGAAGGAGAAAACAGGACAGGAGCCTACCACAGAGGGCCTTTGAAAGACTCTACTCAGAAGGGTATCAAAGCAGATGATGAGACTCGTAAACAAACTTTGGGCAGAGTGCAGGGAATCTTATGAAAAAAGGGGGAGATAGTAAGACCTGGAGAGGACAGGAACTCCACAAAGAAAACAACAGAACTAAACTATCTGGGCACAGGGGTCTTTTCTGAGACTGATACTCCAAACAAGGACCATGCATGGATATAACCTAGAACCCCTGCTCAGATGTAGCCCATGGTAGCTGGCCTTTTGATCACCTCCCCCTGAGGGAGTAGCAGCCTTACCAGGCCACAGAGGAAGACAATGCAGCCAGTCTTGATGAGACCTGATAGGATAGGGTCAGATGGAAAGGGAGGAGGACCTCCCCTATCAGTGGACTTGGAGAATGGAATGGGCCTAGATGAGAGAGGAAGGGTGGGATTGGGAGGGAATGTTGGAGGGGGCTACAGCTGGGATACAAAGTGAATAACTATAATTAATATAAAAAATAAAAATTAAAAAACATAAATGAAATATCATTTTTCTATTTAGCAATTTTCCTCCAACTGAGCCATTTTCTCCTTCTTTAATCATGCTCCATAACATTGTTTTAAAAAAAATCACAAATACCATACTTATTTACTGCTCCATCTTGCACTTAGGTTCTGGATGAAAGATACCTAGCTAAAAGTGCCTGATATGATCAGTGGTTGGTTTACCTGTGGTCAGAAGCTAGAAGGTATTTCTTCTGGTTGACAAAGCTGGACAGAGACCCAGTGCCACAGTTCATCACAGTGACTCTATGCTATGCCTACCTGTCAGTGATTCAAAAACTGCAGGATGCATACTCAGACAGAAGAGTGTCATTTTTGCTGCCACTTTCACTATCTTCAAACCATATGAGTTGCCTACTACATGGGAAATAGTTACCCACCCAAATTTTTGCCACAAAGAGGCTCTTTTTATTTTTTTTTTTTTTTTGGCAAGGTCTTATGTGAAAGACATGTGGTCTCTGTCCTCTTCTCTCAACCTGGACCAAGAATAGTTATTCATCCCATGTGAGCTGAGCTAGTGAACCTAATGTGGCACCCATATTGAGTTACATCCTCCAGCCTCGGCTTTATAGATCTCAGTTCGTCCGTGCTGCCGGTAGGCACTTTTATTTGCTGAGCCATTGACTCCCATTGAATCATCCTCAACTTTATCAAAGATGGAGGAGGGATGATCGTTTGGCTTACTGTGGCATATTTCTGTCCTCCCAAGACTTGGCCTCTAATCTTTAATAGCATGTGTGAACACACACCACACACATACACAAAGCTCAAATAAAAACTTTTGGAAAGAAGGTTGTATTTTATACTGCTAAAAGATAAAACCATGCCAACATATCATAGCCATTTGGCTAAAAGCAGAGTCTGTCCAGCCCCACCACACAAAGGATGCCAGACACTTTTCTGTTCTTGAAAACACAAAACTGGAAACTGGGACCAATTTCTCATAAGAAAAGCTTTGAAAGTTCAAACATTTTCTGTCTAATAAATAGAGCAAAACCTCAGCCTGGGTGGCCTTCAGCACTTTCTCCAAAGCTGTCCGCCCCCTGAACTGTAGAGAAGATGTAAAGACATCCCATAGTAATCTCTCCCAGGCTCTGGCAACAGTTCCTGCTCATTGATTAGCAACATGTAAGGCTTCCTCAAGTCAAAACACACAGCTTTCTTATGTAAAACCCTCGGAAATAAGCACACATCTTGAGCACTCCAGCACTGAATTTAAAGCAGTGATTAGAGCCAGAACATCCTCGTGCTGACTTAGTCATGTGAACAGTTTGAGTATGACAGGAGTAGCAACCTTTCTCAAATGACAGTGCTGGCAGCATGTTCCTTGACACCTGTCTCACAGTCCCATACTTTATTGCCCTGGGATAGCCTTTGGCAAGACATGACTTGGGAACTAGGATTTATTCCTAGGTCTATTTCATTAAGAGAAAAATAAATGCTTGAGAACAAGTCAAATCTTTTTTCTTTAAAAACTGTCATTATCATGACACATAAGCATGGAGATGCCATAATAAAAAACCCATCTATTTTTATATGAGCATAAATTAATTTAAAAGTTGAAAATTACTGTTATCAGGTATAAACATATATTAAATATTATAATGTACTTCAAGTGACTGGTTGTGAAAAAAATCCATTACAAAATAGATAAAATATAAATGAAAAAATAATTTTTCTGTCTAGTTTTGAAGATTCTCTTTCTCTCACATGCACATACACACACACACACACACACACACATTTAAAAAAGAGGTAATATAAAAGGGAATGTGTAAGACTAATGCTGCACATGAGTTCTATGGAGAAGGAGCCCAAAGCTGGGGCAGAGAAGCCCCGGTGAGGAGGTAGACAGTGAATGAAGCTTTCCAGAAGGAAAAGCTAGAATAACCCAGTAAAGCCCTTGCATGATCCGAAACTCACATAGATCTGGTCTGTGCTTAGAGCTAGTGTGCAGACAACTGTGTGTGCTATAGCAACGGATTTGAGTCAGGGAGACAGCTTAAGGGATGGTCACACTGTGAAGGGGACTGGACACTTCAGTTCCGATTGTTACCTCCGTCGTGCTAGCTGTAGTCTCCTGGTCAGAGTCAAACCAACCTTTCAGTCCCGGTCTGTGTATTTAATTAACCTTGTGGGATCTCAGGCTTTGATCACTTTCACGTCTGTGCTTTTTCTCTTCCTTTCTTCTCTCTCTCTCTCTCTCTCTCTCTCTCTCTCTCTCTTCTACCATTTATTTAGCTTTGGCTACACCGTTTAAGGCACGCGCGCGCGTTCTTATAAAATTTCCAAAGGCACACAGCAGTAGGGAGAATTGTGCAAGGCAGCCCAGGTACCCATTGCCTCCTTCCAACAGACATTCCTATCCAACCTCTACTTCAGCTGCAGTTTTTCCTTTACCTTCAGCTATGCATCAGGGCTTCCGACGTATCTGGAAATCTCAGCGTGGGGCTCAAGTGAGGAGGCTCTGTAAGTAGGACAGGCTGGTCAAGGATGCCTGGACAGAACGTATAAACACGTGTCTTGAAAAACACAACTGCACTTTGAGAAACTGGGACCACAACCGAGGTCTTGCACTTTAAAGGGAGGCCTTCTGTCCTCCTCTGACTACCCATCCCACAAGCACATATGCCAGCCTGGGGCTTGCATCTCCTGCAACAGAGGCAAGTGCCTGGAAACCACAAGTTCACCGCCCAAAGAGCCACTTTCAGGGACTGTTCACGTGCCAGAGGTGACCCAGTATCTGGCTGAGATAGGAATACAGTCAGAACTCAGGTCTGTGGGCTGAACAACACACGTTTGCGCCCTGGAGATGTTAAAAGGGCAAAAAAACAAGGAAGAAAAGGCCAAGGAAGAAAAAGCCATAGACCAAGAGCTCCATCTGGAGCTCCATTCTTGCCCCACAAGCTGTAAACACTAAGGACAGGCCTTGAAAGGAAGGGGAATTGTGATCGCAATGTTCTTCTGTGTGTGCGTGTGTGTACAATATTCATATGAGTGCAAATGTGCTGCGTGCTTGATGTCAAGTATCTTCTTCATTTGCTCCCCACTTTATTTTTTGAGTCACATTCTCCCACTGGAATCTGGAACTCACCCATCAGCTGAAGTGGCTGGTCAGCAAGTCCATCTGTCTCTGTCTTCCCAGAACTGGAATTACAGACATGCCATGCCACACTTGGCTTTTTAAATGTATTGTAGAAATCTGAACTAGGGTCTTCATGCCTGTACGGCAAGCACATTGCTGACTGAGCCACGGCCCCGGCTCCCCATGTGCTTCGACAAAGAGCTATGCCATGAGGTCTTTGTCAAGTTAGTCACTAAGACTGCTATAGAGCCAGCCAAGGGTCATCTGCACCCCTAGACTGTGCAATAAAGGTGGTAAAACAAAAAACAAACAAACAAACAAACAAACACTGAAGTCAGTTAATATAGTCATCAGAAGAACAGGGTAGTCCTCCACTGTGAGCCCAAAGCAGATCTGTTGACAAGTAGATCCTTTCACTCACTTTCTGATCAGTGGTTTAAGGAAAGATTCTTTGCCCTTTACCCCTTCCTCTGCTGCATGCCATTCTCTGCTGAGTCCCTCGGAAAAGAAACATCCAGTGTGGAAATATTTTTCTGTAATTCTGAGACAAAGAGAAATTTATCTGACTTAAAATGCCATCGGCAAATGCCCCTGAACCAGTAGAATTTTTGTTTATTAACACTCTTCATTTTGGAAGAAATAGAATTCTGGGGATAGAGCCTATTCTCTCCCAGAATTTCACCCTTTAAGTGCATGCAGAAGGCAGGCAGATGTTATACATCTTAAAAGGCATAAAGATAAAAAAAAAAAAAAAAAAAAGCACAAAAGCAAATTAGGGCAGCCCAGGATAGCAGTTAGGATTTTTTAATATATATGTTCCTGGGTAGATAATATGTGGTTTCACTTAAAAAAGAACACGATCTCCGTTAATTTACTTTGTCAAAGCAGTAACTCCAACACTCACAGGCAACGCTTCGAAAGGCATTTTTAGATGCATCAGGGCTACATTAAAATGAAGAGTGAATCAGTCCTGTGGAGTTAATTACTAGTAAATTAATGGAAAGTAGGTCTTCTGCATGGCAATGTGCCAGCAAACGGCTCTCGGTGCTAGGCAGAAATAAGGCAAGGCCTCAGGTCCTCATTTGCAAAGCTCTTTATACATGTGGCACATTATAGGGACAGAGAGGGGACTGCTTTGCACCATCCACAATGAGAAACAAGGACAATGCCTAAGAAGAAGAGCTTGTTGACAAAGCTTTCGAAAGGCGTCCTCCTGTACCCCCAGTGGAAAATTCTTGCCTCTCTGTTATCATTCTGACCCATTGCACAGCATTTACAGAAAGGAAACATGTCTATTTTTTTTTCCCAGACCAGTGTAAGGGCCTTATGTAACTATATGAAGTAGAAAGCATTTTAGAAACCAAAAATAAACTTACAGCCAGCAAAAAGGTGTCATTTTGCATCACTAATGTTTTGGAACACAGAGTCTTCTGGTACAGTATCCTCAAGACAGAGACAGAAAGAAGATAGCCAGAGAAAGAAGAAATAGACCCAGGAGAAGTGTTATCTAAACTTTAATTAAATATCTGAATCCAGGAAAGCAGGAACAGATGAGAAATGGCGCATGCACACAGTTTGGTTAATAACATGACTGCCAATGTGCTGTTAGTGACAAACATCTTTATTGTCTTTTCTTTTGCTACAAAATGTCCATCTCCTGTTTCCCCCATAATTTTTCAACTGTACAAGTGTTCTTACCGTTCTTGGTCCAAGAGTGTAACAAAGCAGGCTGTCTCTGCTCCTGAATTACGCAGTGAATTGAGACTGTTTGGACCCAGATTTTATGTGGCTAACAGACTGATCTGTGCCTCCTATTACTTTCTTCCCTGTTTAATTGTACAGGATGATTTCACACGGTTTTGCACATTGCAAATGCATCTAAAAACATTTAGGAAGTCAAAGATGAAGATGGTAAACCTCAACATTTAAGAACAGAGTCCCATTTGAAATGTTCCTTTTATGCATAACTGCGTGTAGCATAATTCTGTCTTCAACAGACACTATGCTAATATTAGATGTCATGGTCATATATGTGAACAACATAAAACAGTGTCGCTTCCTAACGTGTGGCTTGTTTAACCCCTAAACAGCACAGATGGCTTGGCAGAGCCAATCTGTTTTTATTCTGTCATCTTGACCATTGGTTTTATTTGGGAGCCCAAGTCCCAAAATGGGATTTTGTTTTTTTTCATAAACCAGGTCAAGACACGTAGTCACAGATGTATCTGTGTCTCTTTTCAAATATTTAAAGGCCATTCCTTCTGGTGTCTGGAAGAGGTAAACTGTCCGTGTCCGGTGGGTATTGCTTTGTGTACCACATGCCCGATAAGTTCTAGCATCTAGGAGCATGCAATAGCCACTAACATTATGTATGCAGTTCTGGTATTAGTGTGTCATCATATCATGTGCATCGAGATATTTTAAAGAGAAAACAGGAGTCATTCTCCTTAGCAACCATGACAGTACAGAATGTTCAAAGCTGCGATCACACTCAGAGGCAAATAAATCGGTTACTGATGTGGGTAGCAAGAGATCCGCATGCTTTAGAAAATGTGAAGCTGGTACCTGAAATAGATAACCCCCTGGTTTTGTTTCCGAAATTCCATCTCTGGTCTCAGACCATCCATTAACAAACCTGACTTCTTTTTTTTTTTTTTTTTTTTTTTCCTTTAACACTCAACTGTAGCTTTCCACCTCAGACGTGAATAGAGAGTGTAAAACAATAAATTTGTTTCCTCACTGGCTGCGAGTCTATCGCAATTCAAAAATGACTCAATAAGAACCCTTTTAAGAATAAAGGGCTTGAGGTCTCAATGGCAATTCACACCGGTGTATACACCTGTGGTTTCACTCTTCAGGGTCAATATACAATATACAAAGACTAAACTATAACAGAAGGAAGCGTGATTAAAATACTGTCTACACAGTTTCTCCCTCAATGGTATAACCTTTGGCTCATGCACACTCACACACTCGAGGCGCTTCGTATATAAGACGATGGAGGCTGGGAGGGTTGTTATGTTAGGAAAGCTCTTTTTTTTTTGTTTGTTTTGTTTTGTTTTGTTTTGTTTTTTTAAAGCAAACTTGAAATAAATTAACTGGTTCTTTTTAAAAAACGCCAGTTTTGCACGTCCTTGCCGTCTGCGTGCCTTGGACGTAAGGGTGTCTCTGAAACACAGAAACAATGGGTAAAAGTTGGGCGGCTGCACACGATTGCTTTTAGGGACAGCAGACCCTGGTTCAGGCATTGCACTGGGAAGGAAGGAAGGCAAAAATCTTCCCCGGGGGGGATCTTCGCCGGGGCTGGGAAGCGCTCACAAACCGAGGAGGCGAGGCGGCAGGTGTCACAGGAAGGTGGGTTACCAGTGCTGGCCAGCCGCCCGGGTGCCCAGCTGCGCCTGGGACATGGCTGGCACCGCGGTGGCGGCAGCAGCGGCTGCAGCCGCGTCCCCAACGCCGGGCAGGACGGAGCGCACGGATCTCCGGAACTCCTCGTTCCTCCACGTGTAGAGCAGCGGGTTGAGCGCCGACAGGGCGCAGCACAGGAGCCAGCTGGCCGCCTGCACGCCCCAGGGCACGGGGAGGGAGAAGCCGCTGGCCAGGCTCACCCACACCAGGGGCTGCGTGGCCAGCAGGAAGACGCAGCAGAGCAGCAGCACGGACAGGCCGCTGAGCCTCCGCTGCGCCCGGCGAGGCTGCAGCGCCGCCGGCAGGGGCTGGGGCTGCGCGGGGTGGGCGCCGCCCCCCGGGCCCGGAGCGTGCGGGGCGGCGGGGAAGGCGGCGGCGGCGGCGGCGCAGCCGGGCAGCTGGTGCAGCAGGTGGAAGTTGAGCACGCTGACCCTCTTGACGCTGACGCGCACGCGGCGCACGATGCCCAGGTAGCAGTGCAGCAGCAGCGCCGTCTGCGCCAGCAGCGCGCCCGCCGCCAGCAGCGCGGGGTAGTGGACTTGCGGGGGCTCGGCTCCCGGCTTGGGGGCCCAGGGCGGGAGCAGCAGCACCAGGCCCAGGGCGAGCGCCCAGGACAGGGCCAGCATGCCCGCCGTGTGGCGCCGCTGGTACAGCACCTGGTAGGTGGCGGGCGCCCTGGTGATGAGCAGGTAGCGGTTCAGCGCCACGAGGCAGTGGGACAGGAGAGACACGGTGAGCCCGAGGCCCAGCAGCCCTCCCCGGAGCAGGCGGTAGCTGCCCCCGCCGCCGTCCCAGTCCCCCGGGGGCTCGACGGAGCCGGCGGGCAGGAGCCCCAGCACAGCCTCCTGTGGCATCCAGAGGGCGCAGACGCTGAGATCCGCGGCGCAGCCATTCACTATGAAGGCGTTGCTGGTGGTCTGCAGCTTTCGGAAGGACGACACCAGATAGATGACCATACCGTTGGCCAGAGTGCCCCCGATGGCCAGCCCCGAGTACAGGAGAGACACCGGGATCCGCCGGCCTGCCCACGACTCTTCTTCCTCGCAGAGCAGCAGCAGCGATCCCCCGGTGGTTGTGGAGGTCGAACTAGAGGTGGAGTTGGTCATTCTGGTCCAACTCTTCACACCTCGCGCCCTAGCGTTGGCCCATCCTGACACTTCCCTGCTGGGAGGACAAAAACATCCCTTCAGTCCTCTGCCACCAACACAAAAGGCTGAAGCCGGATAATGGGCTGAGGGGGGAGGGGAGGGGGAGAGAGCGGGAGCTGAAGAAGAACGGGGGTCGCAAATGACAGGTGCCTGCCTCGGAAATGTCTCCAGCGACAGAGAAGGTCCGCTTAACACTCGGCGAGCGAGCAGCAGGGAAGCCCCAAGGTCCTGCCGATACCAGGAACAGTTTCCCCAAACACACACACACACACACACAGAGAGAGAGAGAGAGAGAGAGAGAGAGAGAGAGAGAGAGAGAGAGAGAGAGAGGAGTTGGGAATGTGTGTTGCCAACCAGGGCCCCTCGTTACCGGGAACTAGTGGAGATATCCTGGCTGGGGAAAAATGCCAAGGAGAGGGAATGGAAGTTACCTTGATTTGGGGCCAGTCCTTAGCTGGTGATAGCAGAGGGAGAGATGCCAGGAAATCCCTCCTCAGCGGCAGCATCTGTGGTCCAGAAGTCAACGGGAGAAACTGAGCCGGGATCCATGCCAGCAGCAAGCGCCTTGCTTCTCGCAAGCAGCATCCACGCACATGGTCCCAGGCAGCAGGCAGCAGCTGCGGGGAGTCTCCTCAGCTGGCAGTGGAGAGAGGAAAAGTGGTAGGCTGCAAGCCCAGGGCGGGTGGGCAGGCAGCAGCAGAGAGGGTGCCTGGCTGCAGGAGCAGAAGCTGAGCTGGAGGAGCGCGCCCTGTGCTGAGCAAGAGCGCTGGCTGATGTGACAAACCCACTTGGAGCGCTCGCTCTCCTGCTCAGTTATCCATCACCCAGCGAGAAGAGCCTTCCTTCCGTGCTGTCACGAATTATTCAGCAACTGCTAACTTGTAAAAGAGAGAAAAAAAAAAACCTTGCTCGGAGAAGCCTACAGTTAACAAGTTTTTATTCTCTCTCCTCATTCTCTTTCTTATTTTTCACTATTTGTTTTTTTTCCCTTTCTTTCTTCCTTGCCTCTAAATGTTAGAGTAAAATTTCATCTCAGTCTGATTCATCCTGGAGGCAAGACTTTTTTTCCCCTGGGAGATAAATATACTCCAGTACATTTGCAGGGAGAATTACTGTACATTTGAATGGAAATTCAGGCCCCTCCCCCCCCCTTTTTTTTTGCAAAGTAGGACATGAGTAATTAGCTACAGGAAAATATGTGAGCCTTAGCTTAAATCATAACTTCAATCCTTTTCTCATCGTTAGACCACCTCTCCGAAGCTTAGCTTGTGTTTCGGTGGGATGAGAGGGGCGTGGGAATACAAGGGTCAGACAATCTAAAAATGGAGTCAGGGAGCACATCTAGACAATGGAATGACTTAGAACTAAAAAGAAGCCACCTGTCAAGACACAGAACACCTAAAGATTTTGGAAATGCTTATTATTAAGCAAAAGATGCCTCT
The DNA here is from genome assembly GCF_907164565.1 of Psammomys obesus. Classification (NCBI taxonomy): domain Eukaryota; kingdom Metazoa; phylum Chordata; class Mammalia; order Rodentia; family Muridae; genus Psammomys; species Psammomys obesus. The sequence continues at coordinate 4,329,047 of NW_026596095.1, forward strand.
GAAAAGGCTGTGGACTGCACAGTCCCAACTGTATCACATGCTGAAAAGAGTAAAACTGTGGGGAGATCACAGATTTGCTATCAGGGACTCGGGGCTGGGAGGGTGGAAGGGATGGATAAGCACGCAGGGCAGGGGGAACTCTCTGTGTGACACGTTAATGGTGGAACACTTTATTGTAAATCTGTCCAAGCCCGCAAGACAATCAACACCCAGAGAGCCCTCGTGGAAATGATGGACTCAGTAAGAATACGTCAGGAAGCTTCATTGGTTGTGACAACTGAACCACTCTAGTGGAAGATAACTGGGAAGCTGTGTGTGTCCAGGGTAGGAGTTGTGTGGGAATATTCTCTCTCTCTCTCTCTCTCTCTCTCTCTCTCTCTGTGTGTGTGTGTGTGTGTGTGTGTGTGTGTGTGTGTGTGTCTGTGAGAGAGAGAGAGAGAGAGACTTGTACATAGAAACTGGAGGTTGAAGTTGGGTGTCTTCCTTAATCTCTCCTCACCATATTTTTTGAGGCAGGGTCTCTCGATGAGCCTTCATTGCTTGAGCTAGGCTGGCTGGCCACTGAGCTCCAACAAGCATCTGTCCCTGCTTTCCCAGGGTTGGGATTATAACCCAGATTTTTTACTTATTTATTATTTTATTTTTTAAGATTTATTTATTTACTTTATGTATATACATGCTCTATCTGCATGTACATCTACGTACCAGAAGAGGGCATCAGATCCTTGTGTAGATGGTTGTGTGAGCCACCGTGTGGTTGCTGGGAATATGAACTCAGGACCTCTGGAAGAGCAGACAATGCTCTTAAGACCTGGGCCATCTCTCCAGCCCTTGCTTCAACTCTTAAACAAGTTTAAAGCCTATTCTTGAGCAATGGGTGTGGAGAAAAGCAATTTCTCTAAAGACTCCGTAGAATGAATGACAAGGACCTCTGAGAAAATTTTTATGATATGGGATGTCATAAGGACTTGCACTCAGGGCTCAACTCTGTCCTGGTGCAAATGTTGATTCATCTGTACACATGGGAACTTTCCCAAAAGTACACCAAATGCCCCACCCCCACGACCACTAGCAAAAGTTTTTTGGTTTTTTTTTTTTTTTTTTTATTTACAAATTTTACTCAGAGAATAGGTAATACACACAATAGAAAAATGGTGCCTGATGTTTTAGGTGTCCGAAGTTCTAAGTTAGGCATCCATCTGTTAGCCCTGCATATTATTGCCAGGAAAGACGTGTCCACTCAGTAATGTCAAAGGCTCTTTCCTCCCAGACTTTCTCCAAATCCCTGTGCACACATTTAATCGTTCTCCGCTTGCTGTAGATTCCTTGTGTGTAACTCAGAGTGAAGCCCTGGGCCATATGTCAGGAACCTTTCCCAGTCCATCCTTGAGTACTTATTTCAGAAGGAAAATCAGAATGTACCTCCCCTACTTTTTCTTCTCAAACCTGATTTTTAAAAAAAAAGTCATTTAATTACTGTGAAGATCTCTGTTGATGTTTAGCAAGCATGGCCTGATGAATTTAACTAGATCAGGCTGGATTTCAGTAAAACAGAAAAACCTAAAAGAGAAGCAGTAGTTGGGTTTCCCTGGAGCAAAGGTTCAGATGTCCAGCCTATTGGTAATATGGAGCATTTGTCCTTGTCTTTCACCATCATTTTATCATCATCATCATCATCATCATCATCATCATCATCATCATCATCAAAGCCTTGAGTGCATCAGCACCACAGGGTTGCAAGAATTCCTCCATCAGCTCCAGTTCAATCGTGTCACTGCAGTTAAATCTACCTCGCGCTGCCTCAGTGGTAAAGGAATTCTGAGTTCTAATCCCAGGTTCTGGGTCTCAGTTATTCTCTGTAACAAGTAAGGACCAACCTCAGGGACGGCTTGCCGTAAGGACACTTGAACTTCCGCCAAAGGCGTAACTCTTTTATTTAGCCCAGGCTGGGAAGGCCAAGTTCTTGTCTGGTTCTTCACTTGGATTCATTTTCGGTTTAGGTTGCAGAATAACATCCCCTGGCACGCGGTAGCTACTTCACTAACGCCTTTTGGGTTAATGAATGATTACCTTTGTGGTTTTGCTTGGAGAAACATGGGGTATGATTTTTTTCTATTAGTAGAGTCAGTTTCCCGATGCCTCCAGAGGAGCTTGCTGATCCGTTTCCCTTTCTGACACAGTCTCAGCCTTTCTTTTGCGCAAGCAGGTCGCATCCCCACCCCCTCCGTGGGCTCACAAAGCTGAGGATTTCACCACAGCCCGCTGACACCTCCCCTGGACTTGGCTTCCTTCTCAGAGTGGCTCCACAGGGCTCACTTCCCTTCTGTAGTGGAAGTGCCTATTTTCTGCTTCTGTGTCCTGTCCTCTCACTGAATGTCCACCCACATGCCTTCAGTTCGCAGCACAGCTTCGGCTAAGGTCAACCACCGCCTCTAATTAATAAACCCGGGGATTCTACCACCCCGTGTACTCATCCTGCAGCCATCACAATCTAGGCTTCTCTATTCTCCTGTTGCTCCTCTGCTCCCTTGGACTCGCCCACAGTAGTCGAGTGTCATGGGTTCCTTAATTAGTGTTCCCGGATGCTCTGTTCTTTGTTCTCTTCTCACCCTTTTCTCTGCCTAATTAGCCTCGTCTTCTTCTGGGTTTACCTATAAGCCAAATCTTTTCTACCACCCCTACCACCCCTCCTCTACTGAGACCTTCTAGCTGAACTCCCTCTTCATTTCCGCCCTCTAGCCGTCAATTTCATGAGTACAGTTCCCTCGCAGTTTCTAAGAATTCACCACAAATATGACCGTAATTGTAGTTTTCTGATATGTTGCCTTAGAGTCGGAAACATTTCTGTCCAAGCCTACTGAAGAGTTTTTGTATAAAGCAGTGCTTTTCTCCTTAAAGTGTTGACATAATGAGCTACACTTGTTATATTTTTATATTAAATAGTTTACATATTCATATTTTAATTTTTATGTTTCTTTATATCAGGGTTATAATAAAATCACAACTTAAAGAAGTATTATTATTATTATTATTATTATTATTGCTATTTTTTTAATGTGCATTGATGTTTTTCCTGCCTGTATGAGGGTGCCAGATTCCCTGGAACTAGAGTTACAGATAGTTGTGAGCTGCCATGTGGGTGCTGGGAATTGAACCTGAGTCCTCTGAGAAAGCAGCCAGTGCTCTTAACCACTGAGCCATCTCTCTCCAGCTCCCGCTTTATTTTTTAATTTTTTCTGCAGTTTTTGTAAGTATTGAAACTCATGTATAAACTGTTAAACTGGTTACTTTCTTTTTTGTTTTTATAATAATTTTAATTGCTCTTAAAATTAATTTGTCTAAGTATCAACTTTTTTCCTAGAAAAATTTTATTGTGTAAATTTTAATTAGATAACTTATTTTCTGTTTCCATTGACATTTTATCATTATATTGTATAAACTTTAAGTATCAGCTGTATGTAAGTATGTGTGTGTGTGTGTGTGTGTGTGTGTGTGTGTGTGTATACATGTTTATGTGCGTGTATTCATGCTTATAGAGGCCAGAGGTCAATGTCAAATGTCTTCTTCAATTGTCCTTTCTTATTACTTTATGAGGCAAGGTCTCTCACTGCCTACAGAGCCCACCCATCGGGTGCCTAGCAAGCCCCAGGGATCCTCTGTTCCTATGTCTCCAGCACTAAGCCCTCCGGGATGCCCTGTTGTGCGGACCTTTTACAGGGAACCATTCTCCAGTCCTCAATGCCTGTTTGACAAACACCTGACCAACTGAGCCATCTCCCCAGTCCACTGCAGGCTTCTCATGTTCTAAGAAGTGAAACTTCTCTACATGTTTATCTATCTATTTACATGCCCAACACATAAATACACACATTCACACACACACACACACACACACACACACACACACATGTTGATCCTCTCTTATATTCTGGAAAGTAAAAACATAAAGATAATAATGATCTAATTCTGGCCCTCAGTGAGATCAGTCCACAGAGGTGGGCATCTAGACAGAGAAAAAACATTGTAAGATAATGTACCAAAAGTTAGCAATAAATCCATAAGCAAGTTGGGATGGAGCCAAGCACAGAAAAGGAAGGAAGGTCATTGCACCTAAGGTCAGGAAATCCTTTGTATAGAAAAGCTGAAGACAGCTGAGATGAATTCTGAGGGTTGAACTCTTTTAACTCCAGGTGGTATCTTGGCCACAATCCTGCTGAAGCTAAGCTCACCTGACATAACACACAAACTCTCTGCTTTTATTTCATGAAATAAACTGGAGCTGATACAAGTGTTTGAGAAGTAAGGAGTTTATTTCATCTTGCAGTTTATTGTCCGTCTCTGAGGGAACCCAAGGCAAGAGCTTGAAGCAGAAACATGGAGGAGAGCTACTAACTCTAGAAAATAAACATCAACAAACCAAGTAATCAAATTTAAAAATGGGGTACAAAACTAAACAGAAAATTCTCAACAGAGGACTCCTGAATGGTAGAGAAGCACTTAAAGAAATTCTCAACATCCTTAGTCATTAGGGAAATGCAAGTCAAAATGACTCTGAGATTCCATCTTACACCTGTGAAAATGGCTAAGATCAAAAACTCAAGTGACAACACATGCTGGTGAGGATGTGGAGAAAGAGAAACACTCCTCCATTGATGGTGGGAATGTAAACTTGTACAACCACTTTGGAAATAAATCTGGGGCTTTCTCTGGAAACTGGGACTAGCCATACCTTAAGACCCAGCTTGGTCATACACTGGAAAGATGCTCCACCATATAATAAGGACATTAACTCAACTATGTTCATAGCAGCTTTATTCATAATAGCTAGAAACTGGAAACAACCTAGATACCCCTCAACTGAAGAATGGATACAGAAATTGGGGTACATTTACACAATGGAATACTACCCAGCAGTTAAAAAACAAGGAAACCATGAAATGTGCAGGCAAATGGATGTAACTACAAAAGATCATCCTGAGTGAGGTAACACAGCAGGACACACAGGGTATATACTCACTTATAAGCAGATTTTAGTCATATATTAAGGACAGACATTCTACAATGCACAGTCCCCAAGAAGATAAAGCAGATGGGCATCTTAGGCTTCATGTGAGCCCACTAGTTTGGGGAGTGGGGGGGTATCTCTGACACAGACTATGTTGCCTGCTTTTGACCACTTCTTCCCTGATGGGACTTCTCTACCAGGCCACACGGGAGGAGGAAGAACTCTGTCCTCATGTGAATAGATGAACTGGGGTGTCTAGGTAGAGGGCTCCCCTATTCTGAGGAATAGGGCAGAGGGGATGCAAGAAGGAGGGTGGGACTGGGAAGAGAGAAGGGAAGGGCCTATGACCAAGATACAAATTGAATTAATTAATTTAAAAAAAGAGAAAGATGTATTCTCATAGTAACTGAAAATACAGACTCAAATTGAGAAATCTCTCCCATACTACTAAAAACCAACAGAGTAGAAATCTTGTCATTGGCTCAGGGTCCACCCTGAGCCTCCCTCACCCTCTACCATCAAATGCTAGAGAGATCTCACGTTTAACTTGATACACTACAGCTTGCCCACCTAAATTCCATCCATACTCCCTGTCACACAGCTCCCCCTTGGCAAAGTTTGAGAAGGCACAGTGATGTCAAGAGGCTAAACCAGAGGAACCGTACGAACCGTAGCAGCGTGCTCATGGCCACTGGCAGGAAAGCCTTTGGTTTTGGGATTGGGCACTAGGAAGGTGATGAGTTCCGGGTGGTACTGGCACCTCGTCATTTTAATAAAGCAGTCACAAAGAAGCTAGAAGGCAAGATCGCACAGTTAGAAATCCAGAAGTGGGGTTCCAAAACATGTTGTTTGGCCCTGAGCCAGTGCATCGCGCTGCTCCCTTTGATAAAGTTTGATTTCTCTAACGTGGCTTAGATTAATTTACTCTTTCCTCCAGCTCCATCAGACTCACCGCACACGTCGTCCTTTCTGAGTGTGTATCGTCTCTTCTCTCTCCCAACAGCCTTCTTTGTTGAAAACGCTCTGGGACCTTGACGGTCTCTCTGATGGTTCACACTCTACCTCCACTTCTTTTTTCAAGCTAAGTCCTTCTCAGGTAGGAAGGGACTGTTTTCTAAGACAATACTGCCTACCAGGAGCTGTCTTAACCTCCAACATTAGGTAGTTTATCTAGACTTTGTATCCCAAAGCACCAGAATGCATCATTGTTTTTTGGGGGTTGGAGTAACCTTTTTACATGGTAAGCAAGTTGAGGACAAGGCTCCCCTTTTGATCAGTGTGCCTGGCTGAAAATTCTCACTGCATAGGGCCCTAAGGGATGTCCGTATAACCACAGCTTCCATCTCAATTATCTTTTCACGGGATAAACTAATATTAGGGTCACATAGTTCAGTGTTGTTATTATTTTTCCAAAATAGTTTAAGGCTCATGTAACCACATTCTCTGGCTTATGCTGCCAGATTCTTTATAGAAAAGGATTTTTGCTGGAAACATTCCCCATTACAGATCCATATGCCAACTTCCTAGAAGACCAGAGTGAATTCCCAGTACTGAAGTTCATGGATCTGGGCAACATGAGGCAGCAATGGCTCATGGGTATTTTGGGAAGTGAGCAGGTCCATGGTGGCAGTCACAAACTGCTCAGTTTTGGTTGTTTTCCTTCTCCAGTTTAGCCAAGCCATCTACCTAACCACCTCACTAATTTTAACACCAAGACCAGCTGAAAGCACCTTGTCTTTGCTCAGATCTTGCTCTCTCAGATGCCACCAAAAGTCATGTTGGCCTGTGGCCTGTTCAGACTATAGATTTTTTTCAGTTGAACAAGCTCTTTAGTTGTTTTGTTTACCTATTTTGACTAAACTTAGCAGTCATTCAACTGCATATAAGCTCTCGCCTCCACAAGAAGGCCTCAGGCTTGTAGAAATTGGGAGTTTATAGACTCTTGAGCAGGCCTGTTCCTCCCTGAACTCTTTCATATGCAGGCCTAGAGAGGAAGCCTTGTCCTGGTGACTATCACCTTTTCTCCTGCCCCATCAGGTTTTAAAGTCTTGATGCAGTAACAGCAGCACAGGAGGGTGCAGGAGTGACTCACCAAGCAATCCTTTCCAAAACAACTGACACTGTCCCCAGACAGTGTCTAACACCAACCAGGCCACAGAAACAAGAGGAGAAAGCTCCAGCTTTCAAACCTTGGGTGACAGGGTGCTAGGAGGACGGGAGCAAGGGTGTGATAAACATCTCACAATCTGAAGGACAGCTCTCCCATGGTAAGGAATTATCCACCCCAAAATGTCATCAGGGCCAGGAGTAAGCAATTTACCATAGAGGTTAAGAGGTCTAACCCAGATCCAGGGTCTGTTTGTAATTACCCAGGTAACTTTGAGCAAGTTGTTTTATCTTTACAAACTGTTTTGTTGCTTGGAAAACAGAGACATCATCAGGATCAGACCTGCATAGGCCTGTTAGAGAAGGCATGGATTAAAATGATTGGATTTATGCCAACACTTAAGCTAAGGAGCCAGCGTTAACCAACCATCAGTGTATGGTGAGCATGGGAACTCCTGACATGGGCAATTGATGGAAGACAAAAGTGGCACAGAAATCTGGAGAATCTGGCTGGCATGGGGAGTTCATGAAACACACATTCAAGTAACTAGGGAAGCTATCTTAGTCAGTGTTCCACTGCTGTGAAGAGGCACCATGTCCATGGCAACTCTTATAAAGGAAAGCATTTAATTGGGTCTGGTTTAGCACGTTCAGAGATTTAGTCCATTATATTTGAGATACTAAAAAGAATGTCCCCCAAAAGACTTTACCACCCATTTTAAGTATATAATGCATTTGCTACTGTATGTGGTGGGATTGCTATCATTGTCTAGGTGTTCTTATGAGTTGGTCATTGCTTTCGTCTGGACAGTATTCATGACATAAGGAGATATGATTGTGTGTCTACTTGATGACGGCTATTCTCAGCTGACAATATGACTGCATCTAGAACCGAACCATAAAATGGAAAATTGGTTGAAGTCTGACTCACGGTAGGTTCCATGGGTCCCCAAACTCATTCTGTGGTTATTTCCCGAGTCCCAGAATGTACAATTGGGATAGCTATACTTAGAAGTTGGACTGAACACATTTTTGCACTGTGATATGGCTACAAGCCTATGGGGGATAGGGAGTGGAATGTGGTAGTTTTCACAAAAATGGCTTTCATAGGCTTGTAGGGAATAGCATTATTTGAAAGCATTAGGGCATGTGGCCTTGTTGGAGGAAGTGTATCACTGGAGATGGGCTTTAAGGTTTCAAATGCTCAAGCCAGGCTCGGTCTCTCTCTCTTCTTGCTGCCTGCTGACCCAGAGGTAGAAGCATCAGCTACCTCTCCATCACCATGTCTGCCTGTGTGCTACCATGCCTCCTGCAGTGACAGTAATGAACTAAACCTCTGAAACTGTAGCCAACCCCAATGTATTATTTTCCTTTGTAAGAGCTGTCGTGGTCGTTGTGTCTCTTCACAGCAATAGAACACTGACTAAGACAAAAGCTAATGTAATCATTTTTTAAATAAAAATGGACACTACATTTATATACAAAAAATGTGTACTTGTGCATTTTCCTAAAAAGAAGCTTACTTTTATTTTATTGGCCTCTCAGTAGAATTTACAATTTTAAAAGAGAAGTGTTTGTGCCATTGATATTGTCCCCAAATGGTTGTACCCCTCTGAATCTCATCTGTCGAAATCCTACCCCACAAGGTGATGGTATCAGGAGATGGAGTGTCTGAGGAGGCGATAAATCATGGGGGCCGACACTCACAAGGGCACCAGTGCCCACACAGCAAGTGCTCATGTGAAAAGAGCTTGCATCATTTAGGAAGCAGGAAGTAGGCCCTCAGCACACACTGACTCTGCTAGGGACTTAATCTCAGAACTCTCAGCCTTCAGAACCGAACAAGATAAATTTCTGTCACCTGCACACACACACACACACACACACACACACACACACCCTCCATAGACTCAGACCATCTGATCACATCTTATTAAAAAAGAAAGTAGGAACCTAGTTTACATTGCCTAGTTTACCAAAGCCACACAGACGGCGATGGAGTTGTCTCACAGCCTGGCAGCTCTTCTGAAACAGACTAGATTCAGAAGAGCGTTTCTGAATTACAAGTGTAATTGCTTGTTCCAGTCTTATTTAGAAATCTCTGCATTTGCCCTTTCTGAATTAATTCACTAAGTTGTGGTTTTTACATCTCCTGTTCCTGGCCTACCTATATCTGCTCCCCATGCCCTGGCTGAGATCTCCATTCCAACCAGCTCTGTGGTAAAACAAGAAACAGACGACTCTTCCCCACATAGCTATTCGAGAACTGCTAAAGCAAAGAACACTTCAACTGAGCTTCTTAGTTCTGAGTGTGGATTTGTACAGAAGCCAAGGCATTTCTTTTCTTTTCTACATCTTCAGCTTTTCCAGGAAAACCAACTCGAGTCCAAATTGCTTTGGTTTGGTTTTTGTCCAAAAGTGGACTTTTTTCCAGTAAAAGGTTTAATACGCTTTTTTAAAAATCTGCTTGAAATCCTGTCAGTCTGAAAGAGATAGGAGTGCGTTGGAGATGGTATTTTCAAGGAATATGAAATGTTTCAGGCTGCTGAAGAGATCAGATTAGTTTGAAAGAGCTGTGTGTGTGTGTGTGTGTGTGTGTGTGTGTGTGTGTGTTATGTGTTGTCGTACGTGTGTAATGTTTGCGTGTGTGATGAGTGTGTGTGTTTTGCGTATATATTTTATGTTGTGTGTGTGGTGTGTATGTGGTTTGTGTGTAGGATGTGCATGTATAGTGTGTGGCATGTGACATATGTGTGTGTGATGTGTGCATGGTGTATGTGTGTGGTGTGTGTGTGGTATGTGGTGTGTGTGTGTGTGTGTGTGTGTGTGTGTGTGTGTGGCATGTGGGGGGGTGCTCTTTGCCACATAACACTTATGGGGAAGCAGCTGTCCCCGAAAACATTAGCAGACTGTATCATGGAGTTCACAAGCGACAGTCATTGTCACCTTTCTAGCTCCCACGATGTCTCAGGATGCCTCTTAAACAACACAAATCGGACCAGAGTTTCCTGTGCTCAGTCCGCTGAGATGTAGACCCCAAATATGTCCCCTCACTTTGTCGTATCCAGCCCACACCCCTCAGGTTGTGGGAAGTCAAAGTGCTGGACGGCACGCAGTCACACCTCTGAGCGGACGCTGCTCCAAAGAGTCAGAACTTCACGGATGCGGTGTGGAATACTACAGTCTTCTGCGCCATGCCTTTATTACCTCTATGCCATGCGTGCTGTTGTCCACAGCTGTGCAGGAGCATCTGTCCTGCTCTCTGCTGCCTGAAGACACTTGTTTCTTCTTCCTGACAAAACTCCCCATGGTTTGGGGGAAATTAAAATCTCTGTTGACCTGAAAGTATTTTTTTTTCATTTGGTTTCAAGCAAACCCCTCTGTTCCGTGAGCCCACCTCTGGCCCCTCCAGCCCCACTATCATACTCCAGGGACAGTACGTAAGCTCAGGGCTGAGTGCCAGCCACTCTCAGCCCAGTCTCTTTCCGCGTGACTGAAACCTGAGTGACAATTACGGCCTCCTTCAGGAGCCGTGTTTCCCACTGAAGGGCAGATGGAGTGGCACCCCCAGTGTGGACCTTGCGGTTCTAGCCACATCTGAGGGAAAGCCAGGCCCTTAACGAGTTGTTGGGCTCACCAAGGCTTTTGTTGCCTAATAATTGGAGGGAGCAAGGGAGATGCGGGCAGAAGAGAATGGCACAGAGGTTTAGAGCATGTACTGCTCTTCCAGAGGACCTGAGTTCGAGTCCCAGAACCCACACCAAGTGGCTTACAACCGCCTGTAACTCCAGTTCCAGGTGCTCTCTTCTGGCCTCTGTTGGTGCTAGGTGCACATGTGGCACACAGACATTCAAATAGGCAAAAAACACTTATACACATAAAATAAAATTAAAATATAAATTTTAAACATTTAAAAACGTTATCCCCCATGTAATATTTTTATTGATTATTTGGAAATTTTATACAAAACACCCATCACACTCTCTTCCCATTTCTCTGAGGTCCACATCCTCCCATCCTTCTGCTATTCTGCCCTTCCCCTAGGCTCCCCCCCTCAAAAAAAGTCTATTTTATGTTGTCCATATACTCATTGGAGCATGGTCAAACTCCCAGTGGCCAGCCCCTAAAGAAAACTGAGTCCTTGTAAGATTTAGGTATCAGGGTGACTGTAGCTTCATAGAATGAGTTTGGTAATGCTCCTTCTGTTTCTATTTTGTGAAATAATTTGAAGAGTATTAGTATTAACACTTCTTTGAAGGTCTGGTAGAATTCTGTGCTGAAACCATCTGGTCCTGGGCTTTCTTTCTTTCTTTTTTTTTTTTTTTTTAAGGGAGACTTTTGATGACTGCTTCTATTTCCTTAGGGGATATAGGACTGTTTAATTTATTTACCTGGTCTTGATTAAGCTTTGGTAAGTGGAATCAATCAAGAAAATTGTCCATTTCATTTAGATTTTCAAGTTTTGTAGCATACAGGCTTTTGAAGTAAGACCTAGTGATTGCTTGGATTTCCTCAGTGTCTGTTGTTATGTCCCCCTTTCCATTTCTGATTTTGTTGATTGGATAGTGTCTCTCTGCGTTTTAGTTAGTTTGGCTAAGGGTTTGTCTATCTTGTTGATTTTCTCAAAGAACCAGATCTTGGTTTCAAAGCAGATGCTGAGACTCAGGGCCAAACTTTGGGCAGAGTGCAGGGAGGCTTATAAAGGAAGACAGGTGGGGATAAGTGGGACATGGAGGGGACAGGAGCCCCACAAGGAGACCAACAAAACTAAAAAAATCTGAGCCCAGAGTGTCCTGCAGAGACTGAAGCATCAATGGACGACCATGCATGGAGAGGACCTAGACCCCCTCTCAGATGTAGCCTATTGGCAGCTCACTCTCCATGTGGATCTCTGAGTGAGGGGAGCAGGGACTGCCTCTATCATGAACTCAGTTCCCTGCTCAGATCACTTGTCCTTGATGATGCAACCTTGTCAGGTCACGGAGGAAGAGGATCCAGGCAGTCCTGATGAGACCTAACAAGCTATGGGCAGATGGCAATAGTGGAGAAATCCCCCTTTCCCTAGGGGAAGGGGATAAGGGGAACAGGGATTGAAGGTGGGACTGGGTGGAGTTGAGGGAGGGGGCTTCAATTGGGATATATAATGAATAAATTATAAAGAAAAAATTTTAATTTAAATTAAAAAAAAAAAAACTGAGTCCTTCACCAGGCCCACCCCTACCCCCATCCCCACACAGCCACAGCCAGAAGCCATCATCAGCCGTGAAGAGTTACACTTGAGTCTCTTGGTCACAGATTTTAAAGACTCTCTTCAATAGCTTCCTGTCTGGACTGTTTCTATGGGGTGGAGGGTGGAGAAAGGTTGTCGCAGACGCCTTCAATGTCTCTCACTCTCAGGTATGAGTCTGCAGTCATGGATACCACTGCAAAAGAAGCTTCCTTGCTCATAGCAGCCGGCAATCATGGACTTCCACAGGGTTTCCTACGACAAAGCTCGGATCGCAGATATCAACATGGTTGCTGGCGGCAGCACGGATCACAGGCATCATGGCGGCAGTACGGATCACAGGCATCATGGCAGCAGCACGGATCACAGGCATCAATGTGCCCTCCAGCAGCAACACTGACCGTGGCTGATACACATTTTTAAAAGCTTTAATACAGCAAGCCATTGGGATACTTATGCAGAAAAGCTATAGATGCCCACAGGCCTTGCGCTCAGCCTGCTCTCGTGGTGATCTACCCCCGACTGGGCTTGTGAGTCAGAGCCCTAAGCAGAACAGTCCTCATGTAATAAACCTGCCTACGAGTGAGACATTCCGCCAGCTCTTGACTATCCATTTTGGATGGCCAACCTGGGGAAAGCTGTGAAGCACGGGAGTACTTTTAACAATCTAAACTCTGTGAGCCAGACAGTATAGTCAGCGCCATCGTTCTGTAACTAAGCTACACATTCTTTTAATCTATATTTTGATTTTTAAGTATATCCTTTTTAAATGTGCTATGTTGCCTCCCTTTGCAATCGTTAGTGTTGCCTTTAATATTTTTAAATTGTAGTGTTTTAAAATTATATTAATACCTTTTATTTTGCTTATTTATTAACAGGTAAGTGAAAGAGATGCTGTGAGCAAACTCTGGACTAGTCCACACACGTGCCCTTTCTCTATTTGCACTCACTGGATAAGTGCTCCAGTGACAGTTCTGAACAAAGATTTGGGAGAGTTTTCCCTACATTGCCGTGGGCTGCAATGAGTGAGATATGGAGACAGGGAACTAGTTTGTTGGGATTTTATAAACAATGGGAAGTCAGACCATTACCGCATCTGATTTATGCATCTAAAATCTCAAGCTCCAATGCACTGGTTCTCAACCTGTGGGACTTGACTTCTTTGAGGTTTCTATGTCCCTTTCACAGGGGTTGCCTAAGACCATCTGAAAACCATTTCTAACTGTAGCAAGATGTTACAAAAATACAGCAGCAACAACAACACTTTTATGGTTGGGAGTCACCACAAAATGAGGAACTGTATTAAAGGGTCACAGCACTAGGAAGGCTGAGAGCCACTGCTCTAACACACGAAGAACTCTAGTCAACTGAGACTGGGTCGCCTCTTCATTTCCCCCACAGAAATCTAGGACACAGACTAGAGTCAACTTCCCATGGAACTACACATCCATTTAAATAAGCTTTAGTTCCAACAGATGTGATTGGCTATGGTACAGGATGTGCATTCAAATGCCTTCCCTAACAAAGGCCAACTAACAAGTTCTGCCTGAGAACTCCAAAGGTAAGCTATATAAGACTTCCATCTTAGCTTCTATATCAGTAGCTCAGGGAACACCTCTGAAGTGGGGACAGGAAGGTTTTAAGAGCCAGAATACAAGGAAGTCTGTTATGAAGGTCATTCCTAGAAATGGCTCCATAAGCAAGGCGATGGCAATGGCAGACATGTTAATGTGGAAGGGGGGAATTTTTTCAGGGTCCCACCCTTAGACATAGAACTACAAACTAATGACCGCTGGGAAGAGACTTAGCCTCTCTCAAGAATGAGCTCTTTCATTGGTTGTCCAGTGTAGCATGAACAGCCTTGAGACCAGATACACAACCCACCAACAAAAACAGACTCAGCCAATTGTATACATATATATATATATGTGTGTGTGTATATATGTGCATGTATATGCATACATACACATATGTACCAATAATATTCAAGGCAAAAAGGCTATCAACTCGAGAGAGGCCATACCTGAAGGGGCTCCAGGGAAGGTAGCAGGGCAGGGCTGGAAGGAGAAAAGAGAGGCAGAAAGGCTGATAGAATTTCATTTTAATTAAAGTATAAAAATAAAACTCCTTGCAATGGTAATAGTCATTTTCTGTGCCTGGACTATGCAACCAGTTTGGCCTATTCAAGTCCCCACTCTCCTTTTGTTGCCTAGAATCCTAGCTGCTGGCAGGCAGGGCGAACGAACAACAGCCCAATGACAGACACCCTTGGCTCCCTGGTCTCTGATGGGTTTCCTAGCGAGCAGCACCATTTTCACCACTCGTGGCTGGAGGCTGTGTTTTCCTCTCCACTAGGAAAAGACTCTTTGGAGACAGTACCTGAGGCCTGAGACTTCGGCCTGAAGTCTTTTCTTTTTCTCCATTTACATTATGTTCTTTCTTGGCTCTCCTGAGCCACAGAAACTGGGAGGGGTCTTGGGGATCCCCAATACACAGGACTTTCCCTGGTCTAAGGGGAAAGTTGACTTAACAGTTGATTTTATTTTTCCTTCCCTATAGACCAGGTGGGTGAACTTTTCCTCTTTTGTTTTCATCTTAAAAATTAACGATCCTAACAACCTGTCACTTACACTGAAATCCTTAATTAAGGATAATTTTCCCAGAAGACTTGCCTGTAAAATAAATCAAGCTATCCAAAAGCCTCCATTTGTCATCTTACTCCATTTTCAAGGCTTGTGTATTCAGCAGTCCCAGTTCTTGTCATGACACAAGACTGTCCCTTGTCTGGCCTTTGGTTCAGTATCATAGAAACAGACTCCCTCTGCCTGCCAAGTAGAGGTTCTTGGTGACACAAAGGCCCGGAGGCCCATGATTTTACCACCAATGAGTCTTCTAATGAGGCATGTCTGTTTCTTCAGCATTACTGTTTGACTCTGTCCCAGCCATGAAAGGCACAGGGTCTAAAGGTGAAGTGTACCACTAGCTAGACAAAAAGTACCATAAAAATCCCAAGACCAGTTACCCAAGACTGGTATGCTGGAAGGACAGGAAAAGGAATTACACCTTTCCTCAAGTCAGGAGAAGCTAGGCCTGTCTAACCCAGCTGGCCACACAGACATGGTACCAGGGTACAGTTGCCTCAAAATTCAGTTGGCAAAATTCAACAGGATCGCATCTTCCTAACTAAAGTTACAGTTTATCTTGTAGAGGCAAAGTAGGTGATAGTCAGATGAAAAGATGACAGTTGATAATGTCACTGAAAGATAGATAGATACATACATACATACATACATACATACGTACATACATAAATACATAGATAGATACATAGATAGATTAGGTAGGTAGTCATTATGCTATCATGGTCTCTGATTTTGATTTTTTTTTCAATTTTGCATTCAATAATTATTTGGGGGATCTGAATGTTAAAATTGACAATCTAACTTGAGGGAAAAAGATCTTAAATTTTTAAGCATAATAAATCTCAGTAGGAGTTGTGGAGCAGACTAAAGGTGTGTTTTCAAATTGTCCAGACTAGAATGGGATGACAGGTATCTTGTCATATCTCACCATTAAGTACTAGTAACAGCTGCTTCGGAGATTGATGTCCAGCCCCAATTTTCTCCCCTGTAGTTCATCTGCTGTTTTCTGAAGTCCCACCTCAGGTCCTTTTAGAGGAGTCATAATATAATGAAGACATACTTGGTGAATGATCTCCATGTTCCCTCGTTCTGAGGTTTCAGGAGAAATGCTTAGGCTGCAGTCATTCCTGGGCTTTGCTTAGTTATGCTGTTTGTAGCCATTTCTACAGTTCCTAATAAGCCTGAATCCCCATCCTCCCTTGCTCAAACATGTTTTGGTCAACTTGCTTAAAACCCAAAGAGAAAAAGCAAATGGTGATGTCACTCATCTTGATATTAGTGATATGTAAATTAAAACAAGGATGGGGTGAAATTTTCCATTTAAAACCAATTGCCCCCCCCCCCGAAAAGATATAGATGTCGCATTAAACGTCATCCTACTTTCTATTTACCCAAGGAAAAAAGTTTAAAATTCTCTAGAAAAGCTATTTTTTTTCCTCCTTCTTGATCTGATTATAATTCAACCCATAGAGGAAGAACCAGGTGGGAATATATTAACATTTCAATTTGGTTCGAAATAACTTAATACATTGTTTTCCAGTTAGCTTTGTACGTTGTGGTTGTCCCCCACATATTCAATCCCTTTGCAAATGAAGTAGTTAAATCTTATGAAATCATTCACTCTGTAATTGTGATTACTATTTAATCTTCCGAGAAGACACTCAGTGACAGAATTCTTGCTTTACTATGCAGTGGGCAGAGGATTACAAGGCCCTCACAGTGCCCTTAACGCTGCCAACTGGCTTCTGTCAAGGCATGAACCACCAGAGAGTACTGTTGGACTGAAACACCAACTGACTCAGAGACATTTCACAGATAGATAGCTGCACATGTGACCGCGGAAAGCACACACATAAGGGCAGTTTTTAAAATGCTATGTATCTGATGCTAGTCAGTTCACATTTCTGCTGTATTTGAGTAATGGATGTAAAACATAAATAGCCGTAAGTCTTTCCAGATGTGTTTTAAGACCGATAATTTGTTTCTATCTAAGGATAACAATATGTATAAATGTAATGACCAGTTGGTGAAGAGTTTGTTGAGGTTGGCTAATTCCATTCATTTTAACTTCCTTTTCCACAGCAATTCAATCTGTACAAAAGAATTCTTCTGTGCTTTGAAACAGGTCCATGGATTCATTTAAAAAAATAAAAATAAGTCCTCTCTAAGAGGCCATGCCCTGATAACCTTTGACCCTAGCTGTTTTCGTTCCCTGAGTGAGAATGAGCTAACTGTAAATTTCCAACTCTAGGAATAAGCCGGGGTTGTACCACAGGGTAAAGAGTTTGCCTAGAATAAAATCTGGGATTCGATCTCCAGCACTAGGAAGAGGGAGAAAAACCCCTTCCCATTCACAGGGAAACAGTTTCCTGTGCTTTCTGGACAGGGGCATGACAGCATTATCCTAATAGCTCAATTTAGTTCTGTAATTTTTCCTTTAGGAAAAAAAAAAAGGTCATTCTTCATCAAAAGGAACTGATGGACACCCAGCATGCTGCGCAAGCATCATCAATAGCTGCAAATGACATAGCAGGATCCGTAGCGTTGGGTCTTAGTGGTATTTTATTAACAGGAAGGAAAATCAGAGTAAAGAGAGAGATAATCAGATAAAGAGAGAGAAGAGGAATCTAACATTCTCTGATGTTTGTGAAATTTGTAGTACAAACTTGCTCTGAGCATGTGGCCTTGCTCTGAGAAAGGAATAGCAAAAGGAGATCAATACGAGATGAACTGAAAATCGAGAATTCTGAGCCGAGGAAGCCAAAGGGAGCCAACCAAGCGGAGTTAAGAATAAAATTACAGAGACCTTCAGTACACCAACAGCTCAAAATCCAAATGATGAATGTCCAGGAGTAAATTGCATAAAACTTTTATTTATTAGCAGTGTATTTTTCTACACTTCAAAATAGAACAAAATATCTTCTGGAAGATAAACTATTCATAACAAAATACATGGCAAACAATTTTTATTATAAGTGGAGAATCTCTCTGCTATATAGTCTCTATAATATATACATCCCCTTCTTGGTGTGCCTTATGTATGCACATGTGTATAAATAAGCTTAAGACATACACATGTAGACACATATGACGTATATACACATGTAATCATGGAAACTTTACAGTAGTCAACTTTACAATCACTTTAGTAGCTGCACTCGTTAGTGTTCATAGAACAACTAAAAATGATAATACGGTTCTCTTCGCCACATCTCAAATGTCACCTCTATCACTCCTTTACGATAATCTGAAAGAAACAGTATTCTCTCCCTATACTATGAACCAACATTTTAAAATAATAACTCATAATAAAATACTTCACTTCTTCAACTTTGGAAAAGATACACAATTTAAGTGTTCTTTATGCTTTTAATTCTTACAACATATAATTCAGCTTTCCATCAGGTGAGTGCCATATTTTGGTACTGCAGTTCTGGGAAACTGTGTTAACAAACCTGAGTCAAACATTCATTCCAATATCATTTGAAAAGCATAAAACAGGAGCAGGGTGTCTTGCTGAAGCATGTAGAACAGTCTGAGTATGTCCCCTCCTGATAAATACATTATAAATAACTCAACAGTTGAATGAAGCACCTTGTCTGAATCCATCTAACCAGTCCCTGCCCGTTCTCAAGCAGCCTGGAAGAGAATCAGTGTCTAAGAATCTCTATCTCAAAAAGACAAGAAGCCAACAGGCTTCCGGAAACTTACATGGAAGGGCTGAGCATTCCCCCAGGGGTCCTTCCGGTTTCTCATCCGGTTCCAGACAGACCCAGGCGCACATTCAGGAGGATGTGCTTCCACCAAAATGTCTCCTTTAGTGTACAGATCTATCTACTGAGCAGCGTTTTTCCGGTTTATTCCTTCATCGCTTTAAAACCGACATCGGACCATGCTTGCTTACAGCGCAGAGTGACCACCTCGTACCAAGAACAAAATGTTCTGAGTTATTAACTCTTTTGAAGTGCTTTTTGATCTCTACCAGCTGTACATTTACTGAGTGCGTTCTTTTGAACTGTAGACATGGGTCTCAAAATCTGTATCCTTCCTTTGCATATTTACAAAAAGGTATAAGCAAAATAAAACACGTAAGGCATTTTTTTAAAGCACTCATGAGAGGAGAAGAGAAATAAAAGCATTTGGAATGTTCTGTCATTTCATAGAGAGAAAAAAAATCATGCTTTTAGAAGAAACGCCCAGTGAATTCTGATCTTAAAGAAATGCTAGGGTCTTTTTGTTTTGTTTTTAAGCCTCCTACTTAAAAGACTCAAGAACGAAACTGAAGGGAAAAAGTGTTTTCCTAAATAAAACCCTATCAAACAACCCCACTCTTGATAGAGATAAATTTGGATAGACTCTTATTCAGACCGACTTCAGCAGAGAATGCCCTGATCTACTGAATTCATAGTGGAACATCAAAATCACTTCCTAGAAATGTGCTCCCTTCACTGTCACTACATAAAGAAGAATTATTTACTCACTGTAGACAAAGCCATACTAAAGCTAAACAAATTTAAAATACAAATCTTTTGGTAGCAAACAGCAGGAAAATCTAAACCAAAATATAGTCTAGCTTTTACATAATTTTATATATTTATAAAATTATCAAAATAGTCTTTTATAAAGTTCACGATACATATATAATGTAACACTGTACATGGAAACGCAGTAACAAATGCATTACTGAAATACATTAAAAATAACCTTTTCAAATACCAAATTTAACACTAGAACTGTCTTTACAAGTATGGACATCTCCATAAACATCGTTACAGTGCATTTATAGTAGTCATTAGCCAGTGCTCAAGTCTCTCGATGGTGCTACGTTAGCACTCTCTCTAATTAAGACATCCTCCAGACAGGCAGCTTCCTCCACATTGCACAGTGTATGTCCAGATGTCTAAGAATGGAGTCGCCTTCACGGGAGTGGCAGGGCCTTAGTAATGGACATACTCAGACTGAAGGGACTGTGTAGGGAGAGACATAAGCCGAGGTTAAATTCTATCACACGCAAAGCTGCTAAATGTCATACAGCCTCCTCCTTCAACACACGCCGGCTCAGGTCTATTATATAAAAGACACATGAAATAAACTAAGAAAGCAAATGATAGGGGAAAGAACACTTCTACTGAGAAAGGAAGGCATTTGGTTAGGTAAAATGACTGTTAGAAAATTTTATATTTCAAAAAAATTTAATAATGTTTAAACATGATTCCAATCAGGTAATAACTGAAAGTAAAAATGTAGTACTGATTTGATTCCTGAGCTTTACTGTTATAATTGACTATTACTCAAAACATTAAATGATAGTTATAACTAATTGAGAGCTGTTGGATTTTTTTTTTTTTTTACTTAATACACATAAGTGACATGCTGATGCCTTCTCAGAGTCAGCAGCCACTTAAATACAGTCCTTAAGAATGCTTGAGTTTAATCAATACCTTATAAGTCCTTTCCACTAAGGGAACACAAACTATAACTAGCTGATCTGATCTGAGGACCCAAAGACATGGACTGCACAAGAATCTTATAAAAACGTAGCACCAGGTAAGCATGAATGAGCAGCACAGATCCTTCCACATGGAGATGGACACTATGAGATAGGAGGAGCATGAGGGGCATGCTCAGAATGTCAGGAGAGCAGACACAGCCCAGGAAAAGAGGAAAAGCAGCAGGAAGTTCACCAAAGGAACTTTTTAGTAGCACATAGTGGTTACACAGAGGGATACAGACCAATTCTCAGCATTAACAATCCTTCCCAAAGCTCCTCTCACCAAATACCTAGATAAGCAAAGACTACTTGGTGTTCTACAAGATGCTTTCTTTTCTCACTCAACCGTTTTTCAGACAGATTTGTAGCATTTTGTTAACAGGATGTATTTTATTAAGAGAACTTACTAATTTCAAAACTGGTTCATTTTGGTAATGATACACACATACACACACACACACACACACACACACAAACACACACACCACTTTCCAAATTTATGAGAACATAAAACTAACTGTTCAGTCCAAAGTCCCATTGTCTGACTTGTCAATACTCCTTTACTAAAGTATTTCTGCCCAGTTTGGCAGTTCCAATATTTCTTTTCAAAAGGCAAAACCCATTGTCATAACACATGAAGTAAAGGTAGAGGTATTTACTGAGATAGATAGAAATGTCCACAGTATAAAATTAACTTGTGTGCCACCAAGCAAGGACAGGAGGAAGAGAAAGAGGAGTGGTTCTCTGGGCTAAATGAGGTTCATTGTCAAGAACTCTTAGAAAAGCGGAAAGGGTTTTCACAAGCTAACTTTCTTGATTTGTGGTGTGGTTTATAGCAAAGCTTTGAAAGAGGAAGGGGATGATAAGAATGAAGCACCATCGTATAAACAGTGACCTCACAGAGGCACTGTCCTGTGGAGTGGAAAATGCTTTCAAACCCTCATGCTTTCAGTTGTTATATTAGTGATTGGTGCCCTAGCTGCTTTCCCCCAGCTTCTCCTGAAGTCTGGAAATGAAGTGTTTCCCTGTCAGCAAGGACATCACACCTGTGCGTTACAGACGCTGTGCCTTCTGGAATGTTCATCTTGTGCTTTTGTTCTGACTAGAAAAGTTGCAAATGCTCTCACTAGCAGAAATTAGAAGCTCCTTAAACAGCTTATAAATTTACAACAACAAAGATGGGTTTGCAAGCACCTCTTATGAGTCTCAGGGCATCACCATTTCCCCCTCAGTGCAGCACAAGGCAAACAGCAGTCAGCTGACTAAAACTCTCTTCAAGGGTACTTACACAGACATCAGTGTATCTTGTGTGTTTATTTATAGCTTTCCTCTCCTAACTCCCTGCACTCCCTGATCTGGAAAACAGAGATAATTCAGAAGACCTCCAGGTTACTGTTACTCACATTTGGTCTCCTGGTCAAAGCTTTTGCTTTTCCATAGCAAAGTCCACAAACCCTGGGATTCAGTCCAGCTTCAAATAAAGTTCACCACAAGCCCTCCTGCTCTGTGTTTTCCACACCCAGCTTGCTCTCTTGCATTGCTGAAATGGCTCTGAAGATCTCTGCAAACAAATTTGCCCAAAGCAGGACCTTTTGTCCTGCAAATTCAACTCATTTGACAAACAAGTATGAATTAGGCAGTGCGGGATGAAAATCTTGGAACAAATCATACCTCATGGCTTCTTTATAGGGTACAAGGGAAGTTAAAAAATAAAATAAAAGATCAGTAAAAATTGGTTAGCAAATTACTGCAACTCCATTATTTTGTAAGGAATTAACTTCCTTTTATTCACAATATAAAAATAAAACTCTTTAATGAAAAAGACTGAAGTGGAAGAGAAACACTAGAATCTACGAGATCTGCTGACTTCAAGACATCACAACTAACACCCTCAAGGCCTTTAAATCTGCAGGAGAAACAGTGTAGGATGACAGAATGAACAGATTCCAAAGCCCTGTGTGCCTGAATAATGAGGTTAGGTCCAGGTGGGCCACCTGGGCTCAGCCACGGAGACCTAAAAGCATCAGTACACTGCGTGTGTACTCCCAGCATAGGCAATGGATATCTAAGCCTCCTTAGCTGCTAGCTTAACTAAATGCACACCAGAGCAAAGAAAGCATGACTTCGGGCATCTTGCACAGACACCAACAGGACTACTAACTATACAGAATGTCTTCCAACTGTCTCCAAGTGCAGCCCAAATTCCAGAAGTCTTCAAAATCTACAATTTACCAGACATAAGCAAAAATTCCCACATTGACCTCATATGACAGGTACAGTCAACACAGAAGCACAAAACAAACAAGCAACCACAAAAATACATAATGTTACATTCAAGCTATGTCCATAAACTGTACAGGAAACATAATTTTGTTCTATCCAGACCCCACCCCCAATAGACTTCATTTTATTTATATGTAAATAAAACTCAAAATTATTTTAGGTAAGAGTTACACAACCTGTACTAATGTTGTAGCAGAGATAATTTAGTAATGAGTTACTAAATTTGTAGATTTTATAATAAGAATGTACTTTGTATTTGAAAACCAGTATCATTGTTACCATTGACTTTATTAAACCATATGAACATGAAACTACTTGGGGTTCTTAATAGATACGGCAGTTCATCTATTCTGAGATATTTACTGAGTATTTTTCTATACGCCAGGCACAGTTCAGATATCTTTTACGTATTTACTCATTAAATCCTCATCCCTCCCATTTCACAGATGAGGAAACTGTAGTACATAGCAGTGAAGCTATTTTCCCCAGATTACTCAATTAGGAAATGATGGAGTCTGAAGCCTGAGAGGCTGTCTCCAAAGCATAAACACGGGCCATCTGTCTAGTTCCTCAAGAGAATATCAATCATCGTCCTGTAATCATTATGTATTCCACCTAACAGGCTCCTGACGAGAACAAAGATATATAAATTACAAAACAGATACTATATGTACTACATTAGAGGAGTTAGTGCACTTTAAAATTATTTTTCATGAGAACCGAATTTAAAAACAATTCATTGTAAGAACAACTACATGGTTGGACACCGTGGCACATGCCTTTAATCTCAGCATTAGGCAGGCAGAGGAAGAAGGATCTCTACATATTAGAGGTCATCCTAGTCTACACAGTGAATTCCAGAATAGGCAGGACTACACAGAGAGACTATCTTAAAAACAACAACTACAAAAATCTGTACTTTGAGTATTCTGGTTAAATAATGTTTTAATTCTGCTTGGACAGTGTTTTGTTTTCGATTTTTGTTTTGTTTTGTTTTTTGATGTTGCCATGTGTTAATGCCAATGTCACTAAAATAAAGATCAAGACAAAGATAATGGAGATGGTTATGAGACTTGAGGTGTAAAAATTATTTTATGTTCACAAGTGTTTACATAACCAAGATATTTAATCTCGAGTTCATTTGGTCAGTAAATTCCACTAGGCTCTCAGACTAGATCAAGTCTATTAGAAATATATGGCATTATTATAGTATGGATACCATAAAAAAAATGCAGCAACATTCAACCTGGGAAGCAGGTTGAAACTGATTGCCCAGCGTTTTCAGCCTCAAAATGTTTAATGTCAAAATATAAACTTTCATCAAGGAGCATCATTCCCTGAAAGCAGGGAGGTTTGACATAAGACAAATTGTTAGGTAAGGAGATCAAGACTACTTGTTCTGTTCTGGAAACTCACTGCTAATCTGTTTTGGCAGATGTATGTCTTAGCTATAACATTTTAGCACTTCTGGGGGTGTTTCTTTCTTAAACAGCCCAGCTACTTAATTGTGGTGAAAAAGTGTTTCATAATTACAAATACATGTACACTTAGAAAGTTGGTAAATACAACCATGAGCTGCCTGTCAAAAACAACAAATAGGAAAAGATGACAGAGATTTATTATCTTGACAGCAGCTGGATAAAGAGGCATCTTCTGTTCAAATAATTTCTATGAAGGCTCTTGGGTTAGTGCCCTGTGAAGTCAGAGTCCTTTTTGCAACTGTGCAGTCTTTTGCCACACCAATTTTTTTTTAGTTTATTTTTCTATTAATTACAGTTTATTCACTTTGTATCCCAGCTGTAACCCTCTTCCTCCTCCCTTCCCCTTCTTCCCTCTTCTCCTCCCATGCTCCAACCCCAGTCCACTGGTAGGGGAGGTCCTCCACTCCTTCCATCTAACCCTAGCCTATCAGGTCTCATCAGGACTGGTTGCATTGTCTTCCTCTGTGCCCTGGTAAGACTGTTCCCCCTCAGAGGGAGGTGATCAAAGAGCCAGCCACTGAGTTCATGCCAGAGACAGACCCTGTATTTCCTCAGAAGTGGGGATAAGGTGAGAGGCGCACCTGAGCTTCACAAATACATGGCTTGGGCTGGACACCGAGCATTTCTAACTATCCTTAGGTCTAGGTCCAGAAGCTTCTAGTCTCTGTACAATCTAATCTTCCACAAGCAAAGACCTTGCAGGCTTCAGCTTCCAGCCTTCCTCCCTCTGCTAAACTAGGCCAAGAATGTTTTCAGCTTCTGAGACTTACTGCTGAATAATAGTAATAGAAAGCTCACTCTTTCTAGTTCTTTCTGAACTCTGGCTGGTTACTTCAGCTAAGCTGTTCTGGCTCAAAACTCCTCTCCAGGATGACAAATTCACACTGGCTTCCCTCTGCTTCTCACTGAACTGAACTGCACCAAACTGTACTGTGGAACAAATTGCATTCATGTACTGTCTGCATGAATTTTCCTCACTGAATTCCTATTAAATTTCTTTATTTCCCCAAGTCTCTCAAGAAAAAAAAACACATGGTCTGCTTTTATGCTCAGTGTGAATTCTAACTATAGAGGCAAAATGCACCAAAGAAAATAATAGTTTATTTTAACATGTTAGGTAATTACAAAATGTATTTGATAATATAAGGCTTTACTTATCCTCTTGCATCCAAAGTATTGAACACTGGGGGAAACTGAATCCACAACTCCCTTTCCATTTCTCCGTTATATCCTTTTCATGTCTTTATAATAGCTTGAGGCTTTTTTTTTTTTAACTGCTTAAGGCACACAGAATTAACACACAGAATGTGCACACTGGTACATATTTCCACAAATGAGGTTCCTTGACACTTTAAAGAGTTCCCTTCTAGTGTCATAATGCAAACTTTTCAGGGGTGGTGGATGAAACCCCACTGGAGCTTGCTTTATGGTCAACACAAAAAGCCTAAACACAAAAAGGCTGTGATAAAAACCGGCTTTGAAAGGGCGTAGACATTTTCCTTGTGTCCTCTATACATTCCAAGGGCTCCCGGATGTAACAAGACAATTCTGGTTAATTAAAACATGACATAAAATATTCTTTTACCTTCCTACATGGCTTTTAATAGACTCTTTTTTTTCTGGGGGAATTTAATATAGGCTTTTCAGCAATCACAAAGAGTTCAATTGTTAGATGACAGATTGTTGACACCCTGCTTGACTCAGTCAACCATTACTTGGGTGTTTTCAGTTCATCTGAACACCAAAATCATATTGATGCAAGCTCGCTTTAAACTTATTTTCTATTTCAGTAAAGCCCCGTTCCTTCAAACAATAGACAACTTCCAGATGACTGTCCACTAGCATTAAAACTGAAAACTTGGTTTTCTTTTCACCAGTGCGCCACACACTGCCACGGTTAACAAGGGCATATGGGCTCCCGGGCTCATTTGCTTAACATGAGCACAAAGATAGTATCCAACTTCCAGTTCAGTACTGGTTCTTAGGCACTTCTTATTCTGCGGAGCTTCGGGAAAGGAAGATGCACTAAGCAGCTTAAAAGCCAGCGGATGAGAGAAAAACCTTAGACTCGTGGCTGTGAGGAACAGGTCCATGAACAGCTGCAAGCTGAGATGCAAAAGGCTTTCTACCTGGATCGGTCACAGATGTGCTACCAAGAGAACTTGCTTCAGCAGGCCAGGCAATATAAAACCAAGCAGAGAAAGGGGAAGAACACAGGGTGAATGCCAGGTTCTCGGTTCCAGGCTCAAGCGGGACCTGGATACAGAATGCCAAGATGCCAAGTCCAGCTGCTGAAAAGGAGGCGAATGACAAGGCCTAGGGATGATAGGAAGAGCCTTGAACGGCAAGCCAAGAAATCAAGAGCAGAGCCAAGAGACAGAGAAGAACCCCTGAACAACGCCAAATGAATACGACTTCAGCAACTCTGCCTCAGAAACTAATACAGACAACCAGAAATGTGAAATCAAAGGCAAGAGACACTTGCAACAGGGAAAAAGTACGGGGAGAGGTGGGGGATTTAAGTGTTCACAAAGACCAGTCCTCACGGCAGAGGTAAGAACGGAAGGACATTCTGAAAAGTAGGCACTTTGTGGAGAGGACTGATGAGACCTAGTGGCGGACTTATAAGATTTCATAAGTAATGTGCTATCTGTGCAAGAATGCACATGTTGTGTGAATGCTTTCTGTATATGAGAGGGGCTTCCGTAAACATAGCTGTTATACACAGGAAGAGAGTCAGCGACTGGGGAGTGGGAGAATTTCAAACTTTTGAAAGAAATGACATCAATATTTAAAAATATGAGAATATGTAGTAATAAATAAACATATCCAAAATCATGCAACACCCAAAGGTTAGATGTCATGTTTTCTACCTGAAATGTCTACCTTACCTCAATTTATCAATCAGTTCTGGAGGGATCCGAGGATCCCTCACATATCCATGACATAGGTGACTATATAGGAGAAGAATGATCTAGGCCAAAAGGGCAACACAGGATGACTTCTGAAAAGGCTGCTATTGCTGTCATCAAGTGTGGCCAAGAAAGGCTGCACAGAGAGTTTGAGAGACAGAGGGAAGGAGGAAGGTGGAGTAGGCTGTGAATACAGCATGTGTAAGAAATGTCAGAGGGGCGGAGCATGAGGTGTTCAAGGATGTGAGGAACTGCCTGACAGGATCAGGAGACGAATGCACACAAGCAGAGGGCAATGAACTTTCAAAGGTGACTGGACAAATTCCAAAAGGCCCTAAGATGGGAGGTGTCAAGTTGAACCAGCAAGCTATGCTCCACACGACCTCCTCCACAGACAAGTATTAAATATTTGTAAAGTGTAGGGAGGAAATCAAAACCACTGCAGGACTCAAAGCAAGATCAACACCCTTGTGACCTGGAAATAAACCAAGCCTCAGTGGTAGACCACTGACTACAGAGCTGGAGACAAGCAGAGGGGGCCAGCTTTTCTGTTTCTCAAGGACACAGAGGCTAAAATCCCCAAGTGTAAAGCCAAGGTTGCCTTGGGCTTCTTCAGCTGTGAAAAGGGGCTGGAGAAACCACGGTCATGGTCCACAGACCAGGGCTTATTCATAGCCATGTCTATGCCTGAGAAGCAAGCCTGGACCCAGCTCACCAAGACAGGAGCCTGGGTCATTCAGACCTGTTTCTAAACCGAAAAATCCCATCCCACCCCCAAATCACCAGAACCCACAAGAAAGGGTGAATTAGTCAAGGCAACAGATATGATAGCCACCCTGATTCGACCACTACTTATCAAAACATCTCATTGGATGCCATAAACAGGCATAATTCTTATGTAAATTAAAAAATGAAATGAAACTTCAAAAAGAAAAAGAAAAATGTGAAAGAGAAGCAAAGCAGGTATGTAAAAACCACCCATGTGGTGCTGGGAGATGGCTCAATGAGCAGTGTGTCTGTCACAAACATCAGGATCTGAAATCAGATCCCCAGCACCCACGCTGAGTTTGAGCACAGTGGCACATACACATAACACAAGCACTAGAGAGACAGAGACAGGAAGACCCTTGGAGTTTACAGACCAGTCAGCTCTGTCAATCAGAGAGAAGTCCTGCCTCAGAAGATAAGGTGGAGAATGATGAAGCGACCAAGCATCGACCTCTGGTCTAAGCACACAGACACACACTCCCACACAGAGAGACACACGCACACAGACATACACATACGCATACATGCGCGCACATTCACACACACAGATGCATGCACACAGACACACACACAATCTTACATTCAGAGTGAACCAGCCACCTACCATGCTACAACATACACTGAGAGAACAGACAAGGCTGTGTCTAAGACAAAGTCTCCGAAGCCAAAATGTGCAGCTTCCGAGAGGATAAGCATCTGAGACCCTCAAGAAACATGCCAGAGAGAGAACAAGAAACCGTGCCACCCAAACCAGCAGGTCAAAGCTCAGACAAACGGATGGCTACAATAACTACAGAGTCAGAGATGCTAGGTAAGAAAAAGGGAAGGCAGAAAAAAAGTATCTAAAATATTAATAGCTGAGAACTTCCCACAGCAGAAAAAGCCATCAGAACACACGAAGACCAAACAGCAGTGCCTGTCATGAATCTTTGTCTAGCTGTGTTACAGAAACTTAATAA
Organism: Psammomys obesus; assembly: GCF_907164565.1. Lineage (NCBI taxonomy): Eukaryota > Metazoa > Chordata > Mammalia > Rodentia > Muridae > Psammomys > Psammomys obesus. The sequence goes on from NW_026596095.1 coordinate 4,357,921, forward strand.
AATCTAATGAAGTTTCAGGCAAAAGAAAAAAAAACATCTTTTTACAATACAATCAATCCTAAAAGCCTTTGAAATAGTCTTAAACTGGAAAGTGGGTTGGGGGTGGGGTGTCAATGGGAACACAATGATAGAAGGACTAGGGATGAAGGCTGAAGATGAACTGAGCCAGGAGCTGCCTGTGTGGAAGTATCGGTCTGGTAGAAAACTATGTGTGTCTCTGTCTCACTTTGCTTCAGGAAAACATCACTGAGCCCTGCAGTGAGGAAATATACGTTACATACAACATTTTCAATCGGGTGAGCTTTACATACATATAAAAAGTACTTACTCTCCTAAAATATGAATAAAATAAAAAGAAATGCAACATTAAAACCATATTCACTTCTATTGACCTAACAGTATTGTTATTATTATGTGAGGAAAAAAAAAATACAGCCAAGTCTGGTGGCTCCTACCTACAATCCCAGCTATTCTAGAGACTCCCGAGTCCAAGAAAGGACTGCCTGGGCTACAGCAAGCACAGGCCAGCCCAAGCGACTTAGTGAGCCCTGCTCTCAAAAATATAAAGTGAAAGGGGCTGAAGATACAACTAAGTCAGTGACAGAGCACTTGCTCAGTGTGTGACAGGTTTTATCTACAACAGTCCTCCATACTAGAATGGGGAGGGGGGGTGAAGAAATGAGTAAGGCAATTAAGAGACCTTGGTGCCATCTTTTTTTTCTTTGGTATACTGAAAATTTTGTATTTGAAAGGTGCTTTCAAACGGCGAGACAAAAACAGCCGGCAGGCTTTGTACAGAAAGTCAATGCAAACCATTGTTTAACACTGGAGACTTAAATTACAACTAGGTACATCTGTAAACCCTACATAAATAGCTGCACGCCAGTCTACAGACATCCTCTGCACCTTGCTGGCTTTGAGACAATGGGATCCTCTCCCAAGAAAAACACCCAGGTCCCTTGGGAGGGGAAAAACAGTGTTAAGTGGATGCCAAGGCTCTGCTTTAATGCTGGCACTGAGTTCACGTTCTTACTATGACTAGGGCCCCAGTATCGCTCCATGGCGGGGGGGGGGGGGGGGGGGGGGAAATACATCAAATCCAAAGCAAGGTCAAAACTAAGAGGAAGGGTGAAAAAAAAATAGTCACAGTAATTCAAAAACAAGGAAAGTCCTAGAAATCTAGATGTGTCTTCACTATTAAATATACCAAAATACGATTAAACAACCATGATTTCAAAATCGTTAATAAATTTCACCTTTAGTTCGTCATATATTATCTTAGTAAACTAGTCACGATGATTCAATGACTAAACATCATATTTAAAGTGAGGAGGGGGGGTCATTATTTTCAAAACAGAATGGGCATGGAGCTGAAATCAGCAAAACCCACTCATTGCACACTACCGAAAGGCAGGAGTATTTTATTGGGAGCAGACAGCCGCTGAATCAGCCAATAAACAGGTTATCACTGTCAGCACTAACACTGTTCCAAATGAACAACGAAATACGCTTTAACATACTTGCCAGTTACTCAGTAAGTTTTCATCAAAACAAGTAAGTTTTCATCAAAACAAGTCCTGGATAAGGATACAATTCGCTATTTTTATCTTATTCCAGGCCCTGCTTTAAGCATCGGTTGTCTCTGGAATGTACTATATTCTGCCTCCTGGTAGAACACAGAAGAACCTAACGGTACACTGGCTATTAGAATGCCAAGAGGAGCCGGGCCTGGTGGCACATGCCTTCCGTGCTACCACTTGGGAGGCTTAAAGCCGAAAAACCCGCAGTTTGATGTTATTCTGGGCCACATAGCAAGACCCTGTGTTGGGGGCGGGGCAGCAGCAGAAGAGGAGGAGGGGAGAGGAAGAGAGGGAGGAGGAGGAAAAGGAGGAGATGGCGGAGGTGGAGGAGTCAGCAGTGGTAGAGGCTAAGGAAGAGTCGGAGGTATACACTTCCTTTCACTTTTACTTCTAACTTTAAACCAAGCAGGATTTCCTGTCTGGGCAACACGTTTAAAAACCCTGAAATTCAAGAACCTCATGAAATGTCCATATAAAGAAAGTTTAAAATTAGGATAACTTGACAATATGTAAGTATTAATGTTCATGTATGGAATACCAACACTTCATGTCGATAAGAACAAATATTAAATATTCACCATGGACAGGTGCACGCGCTATAAAGGAAAGCACTGAGCGAGTTCAGTTTATTGAGAGAGCTTCAGAAAGGAGCCCAACGATCACAGACCACCTTAAAGAGAAGAAATGGGTGAGGCGAGCAGAAGGCTTCAAGAAATAACTTCCTGAAGCCAAGAGTGGGTGAGAACACAACGCAGAAAGAATGAAAGAGGCCGCAGCGCCTGGGGACGACACCGGGTAAATGAAGACACAGAAACCCAACAGAAACCGACCGGCTCTTTACAGAAAACACCTGCCAACTCCAAAAATACGGATTAAAGGTAAAGGAGACTGACTTGAGATCAAAAAAGATGTCAACACAACAAACGGGCATGAGAAAACAGCAGAACCAAGAATTCTGAGAACATTCTAGAAGCAACGAGCGCCCTCACCGACGGGACCTTCACCAGGACAGGCCTCCTGAGACGCGTGAAGATCAAGATCTGAGTGAACAGCGAGGAGGCTTACCGCAGGCGTCAGCTTCAGAAACATCACCAAACAGATGTGAGCAGGTGACACCCGCCGCGGTTCCCCAACAGCCACCGCAGGGAGCCTTCCCAAACACACTCAGGAGCCCACAGCCGCTTGTTCTAAAGGCCTCTCCCACAAAGCGGGGGTCCTGGGGAGCCCCAAACAGAGAAGAACAATCCCTCCAGATCTGGTAACTGAATGTGCACACTCTTTAAAAGTAAAAAAAAAAAAAAAAAATGCACATTGTTTTAAAACACCTGTTTTGTTTTGTTTTTGTTTTTTTTTTTTTAAGGTTCCTGTTTATTTTTTCGTTTTTATTTACAGAACTAAGTATGAGGGTAGGAGAGTTGGGTGGGTAGGCCAAGCACTTCCCATATGAGCCTGACAGCCTGCATTCGCTCCCTGGAACCTACAGAAGGAAGGTGAGACCTAACTTACCGAATTGTCCTCCGACCGCCACATGTAAATGCTATGACACCTGTGCCCACATAAGCATATCATACACACACGGTAACATTTTTTTAATTTAAACATACGGAGCATTTTAAATTGATAAAATTGTTATCACTGTTGATCCTTTAGGATTATTTGGTACTCTCAGTACTATAAAGTGTGCTGAAAGTCACAATAATCACTGTTTAATCTACACAGCATTGTGCAAGGACGCTTGCCGCGGTCCCTGCTTCCACGCATGCGTCAGAGAGCTCCCTTCCACACAGATGCCGGAAATGCCTCCATCAAACCGGAGCTTTCTATAGGCATAGTTGAAAACTTCCTGAAAAGGTCTTCAATTGCTCAGGAAAAATAAATAAACTAACAAATGGAATTGCATAAAATTAAAAAGCTTCTGTACTGTAAAGAAACAACAGAACCTACAGACAGGGAGAAAAATCTTTGTCAGCTATACATCTGACAGGAGCTTCATAGCCATAAGTATATAAAACACACAGAGAGAGAGAGAGAGAACTGTAAATTATCCAGTTAGAAAAATGAACCCACACAGACATTTCTCAAAAGAAATACCTATGACATTACATATATAAAATGTCCAGAATCCTTAGCCATCAAGCAAATGGCAAAACTACATTGAGATTCCATCTCACCTCAGTCACAATGCTTATCATCAAGGAAAAAAAAAAAAAAGCAACTAAGCTGATGAGGATAGAGGGGACATCATTATGCATTGATGGTGATGTGCTGGCTATTTTTATGTCAGTCGACCTAATGCTGACTGAAGTTATTTTGGAAAAAGAAACCTCAGTTGAGAAAAATGCCTGCACCATATTGGCCTGTGGTCATTTTCTCAGTCATTGATGACTGATGTGGGAGGGTCGAGTTCACTGTGAGGGTGCCATTCCCAAGGCTAATTGTCCTGGGTTCTATAAGAAAGCAGGCTGAGCAAGCCAAGAGGAGCAAGCCAACAAGCAGCCCTTGCCCATGGCCTCTGTGTCAGGCCCTGCCTCCAGGTTCCTGCCCTGTCTGAGCTGCGCTGACATTCCTCAGTGGTAAGAATATGATGTGGAAGTGTGATCTGAAACAAATCCTCCCTCCCCAAGTTGTTTCTGGTCATGGCAACAGAAGGCAAAGTAGGACAGTGGGAATGAAAACTAGTGCAGTCAATCTCGATACTGTAAGCCATAGTGTGACGTAGCCACACCACTCCTAGGACGCTGGTCAGCATGGCACAGAGATGCCTGCACACCCATGTTTACTGCAACACGGGTGTATTCACAGTGGTTAAGACTGTTAAGTAGTTCTTCACAGGAGTGAAAACACAGAACCAGGCTAGATGCCCAAAAGAAAATGTAGTATTTATACACAATGTAGTTTTATTTAGGCAAGTGAAAACTTGCCATTTGCAGAAAAATGGGTGAAACTGGAGATCATATTAGGCAAATTAAGCTAGATTCATAAAGATGAAGGTCACATTTTTTTCTTACATGTAAAATCTAGATTTTAATCTGTGTATAACAACACGTGTACCTATGTGACAGGAAAGTGGAAAAGGGAACTATCTGGAGAGAGGGAGGGAGGAAACTGCTGAGAAGGAGAAGGAGCAAGAGAAAGTAAAGCAGGGTAAGAACAAATTGTGTTTTCTCTCTTCCCAGACATGCACACACACACAAGCACACACATGTGCCCATGTACACACACACACACGAGCACATATGCACACACTTGCACATGCATACACACACGAGCACACATACACGAGCGAGCACACATATACATACACACCTGCGCGCGCACACACACACACACACCATGAAAACAGAGGGACTCTTTGAAAGGAGAAAGGAAAGCGGAGGGAGGGAGGAGGGGATACAAAGAAAGGTGGTGAGGGTGTAAATATGAACGAAGCACAACAATAGACACAAATTGTCACAAAAAAACCCCAGTAGTTGTACACTAAAAAGTTCATCATTTACCTAGACATGGTGGCACATGCCATTAATCCCAGCACTCACGAGGCAGAGACCAGCTTTGTCTACATAAATTCCAGGCCAGCCAGGGATACTCAGTTATTATTATTTCTCAAAAGAAAAATAGTATCTTTAAAAAGTTAATTTCCCAACAAAAACATCAGATCTGCCCGTCCCTCTCGCTTTAAAGACCCCCTTGGCTCCTACTCTACTTCTGCTTCTTAGTTTGGCTTCATCTTAACCTCCCAGCCTGCCCTTCAGCCTTGCAGGCCTTCGGCCGTCCTGGTAATACCCATGGCTCTTAATAGCATCAACAGCTGACAACTACCAAGCAATATTGATAAGCGACTGCATAACACTTCATATGATTTTTCTTAACCAAACACTGTAAACCATTCCATTACAATGGACATCATGACCTTAGTTTCAACACTCTGTAAACCACCAAATATTTTCAAAGCCACAGTCAATATTTTATATATATATGGAAATATATATATAATATATATATACTTTATTTTAAATATATATATATACTTTATTTTAAACAGTCCTGTAATATTGTGTTACCTCATACAAACAAGGAAATTTGATTTACTTCTGACTGTTATAATTACATTATTTCCCTGAGGCTTAGAGAAGCTGCCAAATACCTCCATAAAAGGAAGTGTCAGAACCTAAGAACTCACCTAAGGTAACTTTGTTCTTCCTGTCCCCACTGCATAGAAGAGCCATTCCCCACCTTCCTGCCTTGACTCAGATCCCTCACAGGCCCCTCCTATTCATTCCCTCAAAGGCAACTGATTAAAGTGTTAACCTTTCCTCACCGCTTCCTTGCCCCATTGAGGGAAAAAACATTGTTTAAATATCTATCATTTACATCTCCATCTTTTTAACTACCTATAATAGTACATACACGACATAAAGCCACCAAAATACCGTCTTTTTAATTCAAACTGTCCTAGGTTCAAATTTATGATTTTGTTATCTGTTTGCAGGACAGTCTTGGGCCAAAAAAAAAAAAAAAAATCATCTCTTTGCCCCTTGAGATTCTTATCCATGAAACAGAAATAATCATTCTTACCGTACTCAATCATTTAAACATCCATCCATCCTTTTATCCATATCCATATACCTGCCAGGTGCCTGCTATCCAACAGGATCCAGGCGTGTAACCATGGAAATGAAGGTACCATCTCTGCTCCCAACAGTGCTTAGAGCCTACCGGACGGTGAAATCTACAGTCCTGAGAAGTGCTACAATAAAGACCAAAGTGTGATACAGAATAGCTTATGCCCCAACTCAGACTTGGGGGTCAGATAAGGACAGGGTGATGACTAGCAGTTCAGTGAAAAGTGTCATTAAAAATATAACATAGCAAATATTCAAGACAGTTGCCACAAGCAATTTTCAACTTAATAAAACACTTCCACCCCACCCACACCCTCGTCACATGTCCCCTGTTCCTTAAGCACTTGAAAATGACTCTGTCAGGAAAGCAGATTTGTTTCTACAGAAAAGGGGGGGTTTCCCACTGGACAGCGGAGACAAGACTAACCCAAGAGGCCAAGATAATGAAAATAAAATCTGACTATCTCTTAGCATTCTGTCACAACCAAAAGGATTCCTTAACATTTATTCCTGTTTTCTGTGTTAAAGCATTTAATGACAGAACAAGGAAATCATTTTTACATTTTTCTGGGGGCTGAGCTGCAGGGAAAAAAAAAAGGGAGAGAGAGCAATTGCAGCTTTCAAAAGAGATGCTAATTGTAGCTTTTAAAATATTAGACTCCCTCTAAACACCCATCGCCCCCATCCCCCAAGAGTTTCTGGGTCTTTCTTAAAGGAACAGGGAAGATATTATCATGCAGACTTCTTTTTCTTACCTAAGAGGTGTGAAGTGGGTTGCGTGTGGGGTGGAGTGGATGTACACACGTGCGTGCATATGGAGGTCAGGGGACAACCTTGGGCTGCCCTTCCACCTTGTTTTGAGACAGTCTCTCTGCCATAGGTCACTGGGATAGCCAGGCTAGCCAGCCTGCAAGCTTCTGGAAATTCTCCTGTCTCTCCCTCCCATCTCACCACAGGACACTGAGATTACAGATGTGCACTGCAGCGTCCAGCCTTTACAGCGACTCTAGGGATTTGAACTCGGGTCCTCATGTTTACACAGGCAAGTGTTTTACTTCCCTTAAAACACTCCTGTTGAGTGACTCAGACCTGCTTGTTCCCGGGCCCTGCAGCGCCTTATCTTCAAGCAGCAAAAGGCCAGGTTCATAGAACAGCATCATGCACCATGAAAGAGGGTGGTTCTCAAGCCCCTACTTATTTCCACAGGAAGTGGGAACCTCCATGTCAGCCGGTCAGCAGAAGCAGAACTTAAGCCTCCTCCACATCACAGAAGGGCACAGACGGCTTCAGAGACAAAGGTAAAAAAGGGGAGGTCTGCAGAAGGAATCTGCTTGCTTCTCCCTTCCTCTCAGGATGGAAGGGAAGAAAGGGTAGCCACCCTGGCAATTCTAGGCATTGCCTCTGTTTTCAATGCACCAACAAAAGGAGAAGTAGGGCTAGTGACAACTCAGTGCCCACATTTTATAACCAATTACTGGAAAATCACCCTATTTCAGCCAAAAGCAGGGATGTGGAGGAGGAGAGGGTGAAAAGAAGCAATGAAGCTTGGAATGAGGCCAAAGTTCACTTATGTAAACATCACGGGGTACAGAAGAAATCTGTGTTGGGCAAAGAATCTCCCTGCCCATAGTACCCCACTTCTCCCTTCTAAACAGGGATCACAGAAGGGAAGAACTTCTTGGGAATTTCCTGATGCTTCTGGCATCAAACTTTAAATGTAGATGGCACAAGTCTTTAGAGGTGCAATCCACGAGCTGTGAGTGTAATTATGTATATAACACTTTTACTAGAAATATAAAGATCCACAGTGCGTTCCAAAAGAGAGAGAGAGAGAGAGAGAGAGAGAGAGAGAGAGGCTGATACACAAAACAATGTGTGAAAATATTGGCTGAACTCAGTTCGTTCTGTGAAGTACCGGATGCAACAGCACAATTGTGAAAGTTTAAATACACTGTTCTTTCACACCTAGCACCCAGCCCTGGACTCCTACCTCCAGCCCTCCACCCCTCTACCCCTCCGCCCCCCAGTCTCATTGATTTTCATATTTATGACACAAAGCTCCTGAATGTCTACAGAGGGATTTAGGATAGATCAGTACCACATCAAAGAGTGGAAGGTGGCTAACTGGAACCCTGGTCTCTAACAGAATCTAAAGTAATGATGAGACGCCTTCTTCTGGCCTCTGCAGGCACTACATGCACATGGCGCACACACACATAGAAAATAAGCATAAAAGTTAACATTTTTAATTAACGGTAGAATTTTTCATAGAAATATAATCAGACATGGAAATTTCTCTTGGGAAAGGAATGTGTATGGAGTCTAGTAAAAACAATTTTTGAAAAGAAGCTTGTAGTAGAGATGAGTCCAGAGAGAACACACACACACACACACACACACACACACACCATACCACACTATACCACACCACACATACTGTATCACTATTATCACTATTCCTCTCCCCACCGCCCTTGTAGGAAGCAATTTTGTCCTGATGATTGGCTGAACAAATGGCTAAAGAGCAGCAGCATGGGGAAATGCAGACAGAGCCTTCCCAGGGAGCCAGGCTTGCTCCTCCCCAAAAAGCCTATGTGTCTACCATCCTTGATATGTTGCATATGGTTCTACTTGCCCTTTTCCACCCCAAATAAAACTTGTACCCTGTAGATATCAGTGTCTTTTGACACAATCAAAATATTAAATTTGTAGTGGAGACCTGACCAACAGATTTTCACTCCGACAGGGCTAGCCTGGGAACTAAAGATCTCTGGCAAAAATCCTGCCAATTCTAACTTGTCTCTAGATGAGAGGTAGCTAATTGTAAATGTCTTCCTAAAGACTCTACCTGTGCCTACCCTAAAGCCCATATACCTACCCACCTCTTTCTGACCTTTCTCTCATTAACACCTTCATTTGCCACCTCATGTACTCCCTGCACGAGGCCTGATGCTCAGCTGTGGGTAGGTGCTGTTCCTGGAGCACTCCTCATGTTTCTTTGCCCCAAACGCTAACCGTGATCTGAGGGGAGGAGAAGCCACCATTCTCAACACAGCACCCCAAGCAAAACAAACGCTATGCATGGACTGAGCGCCTTCGCCTTGTACTACCCATTGAGAATGCTTTGAAAACTTAACTGAAACATAACCAAAGCCTACATAGTCTGTGTTCAATGGAATGAAGGCTGTCTCTCCCTCCTAAGAAAAAACTCACTTGAGCAGAAGGGACGGGGAGAAAAAGAAGGAAGGAGGGAAACCAGTTGAAACTTGGCATTTACTTGAAGAGGAGCCAGCAGAATGTAGCGTATGGACAGTTGCAGAACACAGAGGGAAGGCGTCAATCAGATGGTTTCCTTGGCACTGTTAAGTTTGGTGGCAGCCTTGGCTGGGAAGGCAAGGTAGAAAAGTTGCATTCAGGGTTCTGAGGACAGAGAGGTGGTGTCTGTGAACTTACAGGTATAGAACGGCTCAGGAATCTCGATGAGGAGGAAGAAAGCCCCCCCGAGAAGGGAGGTCTAAGGACGGTGGTGTGTTCTTCAGGCTTAGGGCTCAGGGGGCCTGGGGAGCTGTTCAGGTTGCCCCCAAGGCCACTGCTGCTGATGTTGCCATTGTTGCTTCTGGTGTACTGGTTATTGTTGAGCTCAGGGTAATTTCTGCCAGGTGGCTGGGGGCTACCATTGGGGAAGCTGGTGAATGGGCTTGCTATGAAAGCGGCCTTGGTGGGTGAGGCTGTCTTTTTGTTCTCAAAGTCTTCAGTCACAGCATTCAAGTTCCCTAGAGAACTGGCTAGCCGGGTGTTTATGGAGAAGCTGCGGGGAGAAACACAGGTGGGGAGGAAAAAAGACAGTCAACGATGTATACTCACATGTTTCCAACACAGCATCACAGAAATGCGACCAAGATGGTTCTGATCCACACAAGCTTCATCACTCTTGGTGACATCACCATCCTTGACCTTATTCATGCATCTCAAGTTCCTCGGCCAAAAGCAGCTAACCGAGACCCCCAAAACACTGGCTTAAACAGCGAATGGTCTTAAAATAGAACATTTCAGAACTGTATCTGCCAGAGGCAAAGAGTCACCACAGGGACAGTGTACGGGCTGACTTAAGTCCAAGCTTTGAATCCCAGACATCGTCTAGCATATGATCTTATCAAGCATCTCTGCTTCTCTGAGCTGGCTCCCACTGTCTGTGCACACTGGGTGAAGAACAGGACTGCTGATCGTTAGGATGCCTGACTAAATCTGCATCACATGACGCAAAATCATGAGGAGACTGTGATGGTTCAAATCTAACCATACCCTCCACAGCCTTCGCCCTGCCGGGGAGATAGGACAAGAAACCTCAGAAAAATAGTGGGTTCTTTGGGGTTTCTCCACTTCTTCCTAGCACCCTCCTCTCTTGGACCTGCAGCCAGATTCCTTGCCTACAGCAGGACCTCCTTACATCAGGCTACTGCTCTGGCAGAGGTAGAGAATTACCTTCTCGTGTTTGCTCCTGAAGACAAAGAACCTCTGTTTATCCTTTTGGCTGTTGCTGAGGGGGGGAAACACACTTTGGGGGTCTTCACAGTAGACACAGATGGTTGTGGAGAAGAACTTAATCTTTTCAGGAGAAAAAAAAAGGGACAGAGTGTCACACTAAAGTTGTGTTACCTAAAATATTCAGCAAGGAGCTATAACAAGGTAAATCAAGAAACCTCAATGCTCTAAGAGGCATGAAAAAAATAGTAAGAAAGTCCCATTCAGACCCACTCCTTCATTTCCAGCTCGAAATTGCTCTGTATGAGGCCACCAATATTTCTTGTCCTTTCATCTCATTTCTCAACAATTCATATCAAAAAAATCCCCTCTGATGAAATCTAAAACATCTCACATTTGACTATTCAAACCATTTAACATCTCTTCATTCTCCACAAAACCTAGCTAAAATCCTTGGCTTGGTTTATAAAAACCTCTAAAATCTGGCACTTGCTTCTCTTCATGGGTCCTGCTGGCCACAAGATTAAACCCACATGGTCAAGGGCATGATGACCTCAAGCAGCAGTATCCATTTTGGTTGGTTCTCAGCTGTCTGTACACTCCAGGTGAGGAGCAGTAGCCTCGGGTTCCCTGGCTAGACTGCCCTCACCCTTTTGTGCAGTTTTGGGTTCCCTGTTTCTCCTGCAGAGCCTCCTCTTCTCTCCTTACCCCTCCTCACTTCTGGACTTCCACTTCCTCCCAACCCATGCTGACCACCTGCACCTTAATGGTCCATTTGGATGTTAACTCCACGACAAGGCTTTATTGAATTCCCAAGCAGGGTCAGCAGCCTGTTTCAATGGGACACTCCCAGTAAATCACAGCTCTTATAGTGTACTACTTTAGCATTTCCTTTTTGCCTATTTCTATGGCTCACTATAAAATTCTTCGAGAGCAAAGACTTGTCCCTCATTTCTGCACCAAAGGGCTCAGCAGGTGCTTCATCATCAAGTTCCCACTGGACGCAAAGGGAAAATGGGCTCCTCTGAAGAGAGCTGGGACTCAGCCATGGCTTCACACCAAGGATCTTTTTTGTCCTAGATAAATCCTGTGATGAAATTGGACTGTGCTTTCTCTCTGCTTCAGAAAGCTTCGTTTACGTCACACATCCCACCCACCTTCCCAAGCATTTCTTATGCCATGTTTTCCCTGAAAACAAAAGTGGTAAAGGCTTCGGAGAAACCTGGGACAGTGAGAGCTACCCACTCAGCAACAGCATGGTTAGAATACAATCCTCAGGGAGAAGATGGCAGCTTCTTGGTTCAGTTTAATCAGCAATACTAGCCAATCACTTCTAGTGTTTTCTCCAGGTGGATCTGGTAATACCAGTGCCCAGGTACCACTCCAGGAGGAGCAGAGAACTTCATCAAAACTTCTTCCATAGCATTTCCTCTCGTGAATGACAGAGAGGAAAAAAAAGAGATGAACAAATGCACACACAAAAAATAAAGAGAGCTAACAAACAGGAGGAAATCAGAATCAGTCTCTGGGTCGGGAAGAGAGTTACAGAGAGCTTTGGAGTTACTAGAGAGCAGAAGGCACTGGGAGCTCAAACATCTTAGAAGTCATGACCACTAACCAGCTCACAGCCTGAGGACAGGGCAGGAAAGTTCCTTTCGACAAAATAAGCATTTTCTTTTTTTAATTAATTTTTATTTTTTTATAATAATAACAGGTTATTTACTTTGTATCCCAACTGTAGCCCCCTCCCTCATTCCCTCCCAACCCCACCCTCCCTCCCTCATCTCCTCCCTGCCCCTTTCCAAGTCCACTGCTAGGGGAGGATAGTAAGCATTTTTAAAATGTAGCTTATTTCAGAGCTGGTGAGAAGGCTCAGGGATTAAGAACACTTGCTGCTCTTGCAGAGGACCCAGGATAGGGTCTCAGCACCTACATGGCAACTCACAGCTGCCTGTAACTCCAGGTCCTGGAGATCCAATGCCTTCTTCTGACCTCAGCAGGCACCAGGCACACACATGGTGCACACACATAAATGTAGGCAAAACACTCTCACACATAAAATAAAAATAAATACATCATGTTAAAATAACATTTTAGCCAGGCATGATTTTAATCCCGGCACTTGGGAGGCAGAGGCAGGCTGATCTCTGGTATTCAAGGCCAGCCTGTTCTACCTAGTAAGTTCCAGGACAGCAAGAGCAGAGGCTATAAGCTAGGCTGGGGGTGGGGGAGACTGCTCAGTGATAGAGTGTGTGCGAGGCACTGAGTTCTATTCCAAGTATTAAAATTAATAAGTGAATAGGAAAAGCTGTGTAGTTATATTCATGTTTCATGGAAAACATGTCTGAAAGGTCATATGTATTTGCAGTGTCTAGAAATGTTGTTGTGGACAGTACCTGAAAGTCTGGGCCACTTCCCTTTGGGGTCCTTTCATATCATCTGACCTGCAAATGGAAGGCAAGAGCTCAGGTTACCACCAGGTCCCCAGGGTTAAACAAAGACCACCATAAGGCATTTGAGTCAGAGACATAAAGATATTAAGCGATCAGAAGAGAAAAGTCATCCCGGTTCGATATCAGCGTTGGTCCGCTTTACAGAATGAATCCTAACCCCAGCAGGCAGGGTTTGCTGGTTTGCTGTAAACCTTCCTAACGCTACAACCTTTTAACGCAGTTCGTTCCTCACGTTGTGGTGATTCCCAACCATAAAATTATGTCTGTTGCCACGCCGCAACTATAATTTTGCTACTGTTATGAACTGTAATGTAAATGTATGCATGCAGGATATCTGACATGTGACCCTGTAGAAAGGTCATTCGACCCACAGGGTGAGATCCACTGTCCCAAAAAAAAAAAAAAAACCCTTCCTCTCCTATAAGATAGCTCCTGTTGTCAATCCAGTCTCAACTATCACAAGGTTTCAACTGCTCTGTGGTCAGACCTCAGCTCCCAGCACTGATTATGTTGGGAAATTTTCAAACTTCAAGTCAAGATGGCATATAATTTCTCAGACACATGGAGGAATCACTTATTCAATTCTCAAATATCAGAGGTGAAGTCAGGTAGTGAGATATACCAAAATTTGGCACAGCCTCCTTGTTTTCGCATTCTGGCTTCGATACGAGTCCCTGGCACAGCTGTGAGGACCTGGCCACAGCACCAGAAACATGCTTGGGAAACTCCAAATAGACTTCAGAACAGAGAACCAGAAATAAGTGCTCAGCAGCACTTCAAGGCAGAACTCCGAGACAGAGATTTAACGACTGTTTTTATAAGCATTTAAATTGTAGTTACTCCCAACAGTAGCTAAAAAAAAAAATATATATATATATATATATATATATATATATATCAGCTAGGGATGGAAGCAAAAGAGCCATGTGTCAGAAAACATAGGTAAACTCTGTATTCGTGAAGTGACATTCTGGAGTGAAAAGGAAACGTTTCACCCACAGAGGGACGTGCTCTGTGAACTGAAAGGTTTAAAGATGAGGCTCACCGAAATGCACAGGACGGTGAGGAGCGGGGCTGCCACTGGCTTTTTAAGGCGCGTAGTTTGTCTCCCTGAGATATGTTGGTTTTCATTTCCACATCTTCATCTTCTAAATTACTCTGGAAAACAGGCATGTCCCACAGAAAGGTCACTATAAACAGTTTAGCTTTATACCGATTTCTTTTTTTTTTTTTTAATACCGATTTCTTAATAGAGCGTAGCTCATCTACAGTTATAGACGGCAGCATGGAAGTGACCTTACAGCAGATTAAGTCATTTAAAGAACACTCAGCATTTAAATATACGGGTCAAATTCTAAATCAAAGAAGCACAGGGCTGGATACGGCAATGTCTGAAATGTGTCTATGACAATGGATCAAAATCAAGGAGGCTCTCACGTGGACACACAAGGCTTTGGAAAACAGCCAGGCACAACCCTGAGCTATAAACACACCAGAAATGCTTCCAGGAGCCACCACTGCATATTCCATAACCTGTTTATACACATGCACCGTAAAGTAACTGAAGACATCTATGCAGTCACATTCTTCATTAGTTAATCCTCCAGGAAGCCCGCAAGCCTTCTCAGTAGTTAAAGAGCCAACAGCACGCCATCAGGAAAACATGTTTCCTTCTGAAGTCCCATAGTTTGAAAAATAGAAGTGGCTAGCTAGTGTTTCCCCATGATAACTCAAGAGAAAGGGTAACTCAAAAGGAGAGGTCCTGTGGAAAGATGGACCAGTTAGCTCACCATCTAACACAACCTGGAGGTATAAGAAGGAAGGTCATTGTTTCAAATGTTTTTTAAAAAGTAATTTTTGGTACATAGTAATGTAATAGTGAAACAGCAGTATAGTCTACTTAGAGGTCTGGGGAAAGGTAAAATGGGTTTTTTTTTTTTTTCTAGCATTGTATTTTCCTGTTTTAAGCTGTGTTATATAATACCTGAAAATAAACGAATTTTAAAAGATATATACAGTTAAATAAAATTAACAATCTCCATCCAGAAAGGCAAAGAGGATGGACATCAGAAGAAAGAAAAACAGGGAACAAGTTAGGAACCTGCCACAGAGGGCCTTTGAAAGGCTCTGCCCTGCAGACTATCAAAGCAGATGCTGAGACTTATGGCCAAACTTTGAGGAAATTGCAAGGAATCTTATGAAAGAAGTGGGAGTTAGTAAGACCTGGAGGGGACAGGAGCTTCACAAGGAGAGCAACAGATCCAAAAAATCTGGGTACATGGGTCTTCCCTGAGACTGATAGTCCAACCAAGTAGCATGCATGGA
Organism: Psammomys obesus; assembly: GCF_907164565.1. Taxonomy (NCBI): domain Eukaryota; kingdom Metazoa; phylum Chordata; class Mammalia; order Rodentia; family Muridae; genus Psammomys; species Psammomys obesus. Next base: position 4,373,383 of record NW_026596095.1, read on the forward strand.
GATAACCCAGAACTCCTGCACAGATGCAGCCCACAACAGTTCAGTCTCCTACTGGGTTCCATAGTAATGGGAACAGGGACTGTCTCTGACATGAACTGACTGATTGGCCTCCTCTCTGATCACCTCCGCCTGACGGGGGAGCAGCCTTACCAGCCCACAGAGGAAGACAATACAGCCACTCCTGATGAGACCTAACAGACTAGGATAAGAAGGAAGGAAAAGAAGACCTCCCCTACCAGTGGACTTGGGGAGGGGCATGCATGGAGAAGGGGGAGAAAGAGAGGGATTGGGAGCGGAGGAGGGAGGGAACTACAGGGGGGATACAAAGTAAATAAAATGTAATTAATAAAAAATAAAAAAAATAACAGGATATTAGTATGTGCGGGGGGGTGGAGGGGTCTTCACTAAGTTCCAAATTTTACAAAGCCTTATTTTCTTGTTGTTGTTCTTCGGTTTTGCCTTTTGGTTTTTTGAGGCAGAGTCTCACTAGCTCAGACTAGGCTCAGGGTCATGATGCTCCTGCCTCAGCCTTCTGTGCTGAGATTACAGGCCTGGGCCTTCATGACTAAAAAAATTATTTTTACTTATGACAGATTTCAAAAACATAAAATAATACTATAACATACAGTCACACAATTAACTACATTTAATATATTGTTTTTACTTTCTTCCTTTAGTTTACTAAAGTCTCACTCGTAAGAAAGAAAGCAATGTGTATGTAGTCTCAGCTCACACTCCCTGGAGAAGAAAACAGTGTCTTTCCTTAGAAGGAGAAAGAATAGTGTTGCAGTCAGCAAATCTGGAAGGGTGGAAGCGTCTAAACCCTTTGACATTGGACACTGACCTCCAGGCTTTGGGATTTGCCCTGCCGGGTTTCAATCAAGCTTTGGTCCAGTATTTCCTCACTGCGAGCCATTCCACACTTTTGGAATAGTGATGTATATTCTGTGCCATAGTATGTGGGAAGTATACAGTTTGCTTTTTGATTTTTATGGGGGTTTGCAGTTAAGTGATCGTATCAGGTCTCAGGAGAGACTTTGGACCTTTAAACAGTGTGGGGACTGGAAGAGATGATTGGAGACATTTGAAGCTGCACTAAATGTGCTTTGTGTGGGGCTGCAAGCCTCTGGGAGCCAGGGGGTGGGATCTCATGGTCTGAATGAGGATGGCCACATAGGCTCGTATATTTGAGTACTTGGCCCCCAGGAGGTGTGGCCATGTTCACGTGGGTATCACTGGGCATGGGTTTTGACATTTCAAGAAGACAACATTTCCCAGTCACTCCCCCCCAGCCCCCGCCTCATGGCTGTTGTCTTAAGTGGAGAACCCAATCTCGAGGCTCCTCCTGATCATACTCTCTCTCTCTGAGTTGGCCCAAAGGATGATGGAGATCAATGAGAAAGAAGCCTGGCCCTAGAGAGACTGTCTCATCTTGGCCCCCTAAAGGGAATGGGTTTTGCTTTATTCCATCAGTTCTATACAGACAAGACAAAATATAACAATAAAAAAAAAATAGTGCTCATAGCTTTTAGTTAGATAAAGTACTTACTGACCAACACATTAGTAAAACAGTAACAGAATATGCTACAGGGGAAGTTGTTGAATGTGCCATTGTGAAAAGAACTTAGATAACATATAGCTCTTTATAAAAATGAAACATTATAGGGGAAAAATAGCACAGGAGTTTGAAACAGAAGTAAGTACAAACAGAAGTCAAAAGAGGTGGCTGGGTCACTAGTGCCAAAGTTCTTTTCAGTACTCAGATGTTGAACCTGTACGGTGTCAAAGTTATGGGAAGACAAAGGTATCTTCACCAAGCTACTGAGATAAGAAGGAAGATCAGGTTTCAGAGGTTGGAGGTGTGGCAGAGCTTGAGCACTTGTTTGCGATGTATGCATAGCTATACCAGCAACATTGGGATACAAGGGAAGGTGGGAGGGGGAAAGGAGGAGATGGGAGGAAAGGGGAAGGAACAAAAGAAAGAAGGCAACTTAGTTTGGGTTAGTCTGAGCTCACTGCATTGGCCTAGACATTCGAGAGCTGATCATTTCCCCATCGCCACATCCCCGCCCCTTTATTCCAGTCTTCTGTGGACTCCAGCACACCTTCTAAACTAAAACCAGAAGAGGCACCCCAAACTTTGAATCTGGGGTTTGCTACTACCCTCCCAAAAGCCTCTGGTGGCTCCTGGTGGTGGTGGGAACAGACATACCTTCTCCAACCTGAGAGTGGAAACAAGATACCAAAAAGTAAGGCCTTAGAGACAGGCTTCACTTTTTGGAATTTTCTAAGATGCACCCATCCTATGAGCACTTGATGGGCTTAATACAAAACGACAGCTCAAAGATTCTCCAAGTGCAGCACCACTTTCTTATCTACTCAGCCACCAGGTCATGTGAAGTTGGCTGAACATTAGCAGTGTCTGCATCTAATTGACATCTCTGAGCCAAGAGCACCTCCCAGTTGGTAGATTATTGCCAGAATACAGCCCTAAAATAGCTAAATGAAAGACTGAACGTATCGTGATGCTGGGAGAAGTGTCAGAGGAGTTGCTGGCAAAGGTCCTATTCTAAGTCACCTGTGTGTGTTACATTAGAGCCACACTGGGGACTCATGGAGAAGCACAATCCGAGCCAGTGTGCCTACATTCAAAGGACAACATTCTACAAACTGTGTGTGACTGTGGGCAGGAGTCCACCTGCCTCTGCCTCCATTGTCTTTCTTGCTTCCATTATGACTGTCTAAAAGGGTCCTCACTCTAGTTAGCGGCTGTGCCATATGGTATGGTAGGGTTCATGTAAGGTGCTTAAAATGGTCCCTGGCACCAAACTCCTAGTTTAGCTCAAATATCTGTACTTTAAATAAAGCTCTTCACATTCTTTCTTTTTCTTCTTCGCATGCCAGTTTCTTCTAGAGCTCCCATCCACAATGGCCCCTTAGTCCCTGAATGCCATACAGAATCCTTATGTTTGGTATTGTTCTGTGTTTGAGCACATAATGTCATCGCACCATTTGGATCAGCATCCATTTCATATGTCTCTTCTCGTTTATTCTTGGATCTGAAATGCTAAGTTTTTCTTTGTTCATTCAAGTAGCATTTACTAAGACTGTGTGGCCAAATCAAAAATGTGATGGGAGTAGTTTAAAAGACCTCAGCATGGAAGAAAAACGCAGGAGCACAGACAGGAAAAACAAGCGGCCCCCGACGTGAGTGGTGAGCTTAATTTACAGCACACAGGTTCTACACAGGCACAGCTTTGGCTCTAAAACATTATTTACAATTCTGTGTGCTGAGAATTTCACCAAAAAGTCCCAACCTTGACAGTTACTGTATTCTTTTATTTGGGTGCTCTAACTTGGTCATTACAGTGCTTCTTAATAACAAATCACAAGAAAACTGCTGTTTAGAAGGTGTGCTGTTTAGAAGACCAAAATAAAGGACCACGAGGTCAGTGATGGGGAAGTGATCAGCTGTCAAAGGCCCAGGCCAATGCAGTGAGCTCAGACAAACCCAGACTAAGTTATTTCCCTCGGTTTAAATGGAATTGAGATTCTCTGCTTTCAATCTTTTATTTTTATAAAGATAACTTTTATTTTTATTATAATTTTTAATTTTTTATATTATCACAAGTTATTTACTTTGTATCCCAGCTGTAGCCCCCTTCCTCATTCCTTCCCAATCCCACCCTCCCTCCATCATCTCCTCCCTGCCCCTTTCCAAGTCTACTGATAGGGGAGGCCCTCCTCCGGGGATGGGGGGAGCGGTAGTCAAAGAGCCAGCCATTGAGTTCATGTCAGAAATAGTCCCTGTTCCCCTTACTAAGGTACCCACTTAGATACTGAGCTACCATGGCCAGGCCCATGGTAAAGATAACTTTTAAAGAACTATAGTGTTTTTGTTTTTGGTTTTTTTTTTTTTCTTTATACACAAAAAACCATTCACGGGCTGGGCATGGTAGTCAATGCCTTTGATCCCGAGGCAGAGGCAGGTGGATCTCCATGAGTGTGAATCCACCCTGGTCTACAAAGTGAGTTCCAGGACAGCAGGGCTACACATAGAGAAACCCTGTCTTGAAAAAACAAAAAAACTATTCCAAAAAAACAACAAAAAACTATTTATGGGCCTCTCCTCTACAGACCAGTACAGAACTTGAAACACACTAAAATCCTTACAGTGCTTTCTACTTGAAATTCATAAGACGATAAACACATCACTAACTATTGAGTCCATTTAATTTCCCCTCTTTGTGCAAAGTCCCATGGCTAGTTCTGGATTAACACATCTAGGGGGAAAAAAAGTTCATAAGTGTTCCTTGTTTAAGTGGTCCAAAAGCAAGCCACTGTGGCCCACATGTAAGCCACGATGTAAGACCATCTGTTACGGGATGGATGCAAAAACACAAGCACTATTCCTACTTTGAGCACTTGGCCCCCAGCGGGTAATGCTGTTATGGGAGGATGTGAAACTTCCAGGAGGTGGGGCCTAGCTAGCAGAAGTAGGTTGCTGAGAGGGATGGGGAAGGTAGGCTGTGAGCTTTCCTATCTTTCTAGACCTAGTTTCTCGGCTTCCTGCTGATGACGACATGACGAAACAGCTACCGCATGCTCTCACTGCCTTAGAAGCACCCAGTGCCATGCCTTCCCTGCAGTGACGGATTCTGTCCCCTCAAACCATGAGCCAAAATAAGCCCTTCCTCCTTAAGGTGTTTCTTGCCAGATACGTGGGCACAGCAATGAAGTGAGTAGATAATATCCCATTGTACTCTAGCACCTGAGGGGTTTTGTTTTGTTGTTTTTTTGGTTTTCTTACTATAACAGTGAGAACAAAAAGCACTTATGAATGGCTAAAATGAAAATAACTATTGATGGGTCCTGCCAAAATTTATATAAAGTCTATATGTTGAAATATCTCCCCTTCATCTTATGAGGACAAAGAGAAGGCACTATCTATGGACCAGAAGACAGGTCCCTATCAGACAGAGACTCTGCCAAGGCTTTGACCTTGGATTTCCAGCCTCCAAAACACCTTGAAATAAATCATTATTGTTCATACCACAGAGTTTCTGGTATTTTGTTGTCTAACACTGAATAAACTAAGATGGGGATACATCTCTAAACATATGCTAATACTTCAAGCTGACATATTTTAAATTTCAGTCATACTGCATTCTTTGCTCTTCCCATGGTAAAAGGTAAATTAGTCCTAAGTTGAATGAATAGGAATGTAAAAATGAATGAGAATGAAACATTCTGCTAGATATTCATTTAAAAGAGATTACAATACAAAAGGCATTATGTTGATGAAAAGTAACTGTGTTCATCAGGCGGAGAGATAAATGTTAAGTTCATCCTTTTCAGAAGTCACAACTCACAGCCTTATTTACTTAACCGAAGGAAAAAAATGCTGACCAGAAGAAAAATTTAAAAAAAAAAAGTATTCTTGTTTTGCAATATTAGCTCATAAAAATTTAGCTCAGATACTTTCATTTGCTCTTCATAGTCCATAGTTCTTGCATCACAGAGTTAAGAAAACGTCTCTGAGCATCAACAGGACCTTGACTAAGATGCACATTTTATAAGGACAGATGACTCAAACAAGGAGACTCAGTCACTTTGTGTGTGGCTGCCCTGGGAGCCAAACACAAGATATAAAACCAGTTTCTTCAAGCAGTCTCCATCCTGTGTCCTAGAATGAAGTTCCTCCTCCCCTCACCAAGGTCTGGATGATGATGACGCGAGTGTGCGCGTGCACACGCACACATATGTATGTATGTATGTACACGTGTAGGTAGATGTCCAAAGTTCCAAAGCTCACATCAGGTGTCTTCCTCGATTACTCTCTGTTTTAATGACTGAACTAAGAGCTCTCCGACTCTGGCTAGCCAGCTTGACCCTGCAGTCGCCTCCCCAATTCTTAGATTATAGGTAGCCACACACTTGCCCAACACTTTTCCTTAGTCTCTGAGGATCTGAACTCCAGCTCTCACGTTTACAAGGCAACGCTTTATCCACTGACCTGTCTCCCAGGCCTTTCTCTCTCCTCTTTATGAATATTAAAAATAAAACCCAAATTCTTAACTTTACTTCAGGCACAATGTCACACAATGAACTAAAACCAGGGTCAAGCAAGATGGCTACTGCCTATAATCTCAGCATTCGGGTGGCTAAGGCTAGTGGATTGCCATGAGTTCCAGGTTAGCCTGGGCTACAGGCTCTTTTGTTAAAGCACTGGGGGAGAAGAAGCAACCCAAACCAAGTGTCGGATGCCCAGTTCCGAAAGTGATTCCTTTATTAAATAAATCAAGACCCCTGGGAAAAATTTTTGGAACTCTCATTTCTTGTCCACAGAAGAGAATTAGAACAAATGATACTAGCACAGTTGCTTCCAGCTCCCCAAATGCTCAGGCTCCAAATTCTTCATAAGTCATTTCTGCCTACTTCAGAGGTAGCAGGGAACAATAGAAAGGAAAAAAAAAAAAGCATGAGTTTGGGATCAGACAGACACAGATTTGAATCACGCTTTAAAATTGAAGTCAGCCCATCTCTCAAACACGATTTCCTTACTACCAGATAGAGATATTATCTAATTCACTGGGTGGTTGTGCAGATTAAATCAGCCATTACAGAATGATGATGGTTTGTTTGGAGGAGAGTCTGGGTAAAACAATATGTCCTAACTCTGCTTTCCCTCTGCACTTCAGAAATCTAAATGAACAGGAGGCTTTCAAAGGACCACTTGTGCTAGGCACAGCTTCTGCGATTGCATCATCGAACTTTTTCTTCTGGGTATCTGCTTCTGCTTTCCAAGGGAAGCTTTACTTTTCTGTTGCCTTTCTATAAATATTCCTCATACCAGAATCATTCTCTTTATAATTGTTCTCCTTAATTATGACTTTATTTCTTCCTTTTTAAGGACAACTGGTTTGTACTCAGGAGGACAATGACTCCAAGCCACAGCCGAGATACAGTGAATAAATTGGTAATAAATAATAAAATAAAAATTTTTTAAAAAAAAAAAATTAGCCTTCCCAGGAGCTCAGAGAATAGATCAGGTCACTGGACGAGTGAGATAGCTTATCAGGCAAAGATGCTTGTAACCAAGCCTGATAATGATCTCAACTTGATCCCCAGAACCAACACAGGAAAAGCTGAGAGTCAATTCTCAAAAGTTGTCCTCTGACCCCCAACACATATATGATGTAGCATGCGTGTGTGTGTGTGTGTGTGTGTGTGTGTGTGTGTGTGTGTAGACACGCACACACACACACACACCAAACAAACAAATGTTTAAAAAGAAAGAAACGATAGGTCCATGTGTTCAATAGGGAAACAAATGAGCAAATGAAGAATGCTAGTGTGAGAGAAGCAGACTCCAGGGGAAAACTCACCTCTTCAAACCTTCCCGTGTTTTGTAATTTAGATAAGTTTCCACCAATAGACATGCCATCCAAGCTAGAGATAATTTTATTTATACTTCCTTCATTGGCAGGTCTGTTTTTCAGTTTGGATCGAAAGATGTCTCCCTGGACCCATAATGAGGCTTGTTTTCTGTTAAAAAAAAAAAAAATGAGAGAAAATAAAATATTTAAAATAAATTATGATCATCTCAATGCCATGGTATCTTAACAAGAAAGATACTAATAAAATATTTAACAATTAGACTAGAAAGGTGATGGAACCAAAGTAGACCATTATGTTTCTAAATAAATTAAATATTTTAAAAATTAGTAAATGAGATTTTTAAAACGTGAAAAACTAGCTCAGAAATCTGTTCACACCAGTTTACTAATGAGTCAAGCTGTTTCTGTCTTCTATTGTGGTAGAAGTTTTTTGGACGCTAACCCTCAAGCTGTATTTTAAGCCTAGGACATATAAACTGATGATGTTAGCACACCACTGAATCACAACTGCCCTTCTATACCAGCTGTAAAAACACAGATTGAAAACAACTTTAGTATCTTTCTCCTTTATGCAAATGTTAGAGAAGTGTAGCCTAGCCTCTTGTATTTTTCTTTTTTTTTTTTTTTTATCTTCAAAGCATCCTGCCTTTGCTTTTGTATACCCCAGGCCTTTCTACTTCACATCAACATCTATCATAACCCTGATCTGATGCTTCGTTCTTACGAGCTTCAAATAGTAGTGAGAAAAATAGCAGAGTCCTTGGCAGAGAAAGAAGAGGTCAGAAGATGGCTGATGAATTCATACAGGAACATCCAAGAACTATTGCCTTATCACAAATGTTGAAAATTCAGATACATGAAACAGAGAGAAAAGATAGAATTTAAGAATAAAAGACAGAGCCGGGGGCTGGTGGTGGTACACGGTTTTCATCCTAGCACTGCCGAGGCAGAGTCAGCGAGTTTGAGGCCAGCCTGATATACAGAGCAAGTTCCAGGACAGCTACACACAGAGAAACCCTGCCTCAAAAAAGAAAATAAAATAATAAATTAATTAAATTATGACAGAATCCTTGTCCCTCGAGAAGTTTCTACTTTAATATGGGGAAGTAAACAAATGAAATCCAGCATATTAAGGCCCTATGGTCCAAACTCATATGAGTCTCAAGGCGAAGAGGCCCTGCCCTATCTAAAGGAATCAGACACCCCCTCTGGTCCCAGAGATCAAGTGTCTGTGTTTGTATGCATCTGCACGCACATGCATGTACACACCTGTCCTGTCTTTTTTCTTCTCTTCTTTTCTCTTTCATCTCCCTCTCCCTTCCTCCTCCCTTCCACCTCTTCCCTTCCCTCCTCCTCCCCCCATAAAGAAGCAAGTCTTCCATAAAACACAATGTCATGTCACAGTGAAGCAGCTGCACGCACATCCTTTTAAGTCGTGTTGGTGGCTGGCCAGCCTATACCATCCAAGTTTGTAAAGTACCCTGGATGCCAGGATTGTTTAAGGACACATTTTTCAGACCACATTCCTGTCCTTAAGTTATGCAAAGCCCTATCTGGAAAGATAAAGAGGACTCACTCAGCCAAGATTATACCCCAAAACAAGCACAAATTGAGGAAAGAGCATACAGAACAAAGGGCTGTTTAATTCTGATGAAGCCGAGGATTTAGGGAAGTACCCTTGCTCACTATGAGTCTCCGGTGCCATGCTAAGATATTTAAATGTGATGCCCCAAACACAGAGGTTGTGATGGCATTTTCAGGAATTTAAAAGAAAACAATATGAAGTGGGAACAGAGGCAGAGGGACCTAAAAGAGGCTGAAGAGAAAAGAAATCTCCAATTCAGACATGAGCTCTAAGATGAAAACTCGGATAGTGCTGACAGCCGCAGGGTGAAAACTGCAAAGTGACAACTTCCACTTGCTTGGTTTCAAAGACTCAACCTGCCCTGTCTCTGGAAAGACTTGAGCTGAACCTGAATATTAAAGATGAATAAGGTGTCAGCGCTGAAGCGAGCGTTGCTAAGCAATGATGTACGCATTTCACGCAGGTACTGTTCCACAGGCGATGTTCACGGCGTCGTGCCTTAAAAGCCTGCTCTCAAACAAAAGAAGTGAAACGTCTATTTTAAAGTATTTAAGGCTGAAACCTCAGTTCTTGTAAAGCTAATACATCGGCGGAAAGCCAGTCTTCCGATATTGTAGCACATTTTCCAAGAGCAAGAAGTGACTGAGCCCTTCTCTAACAGGAGACGAGCTCAGAAGCAACAGGAAGAGACTTTGTCTTGATTGGAATGCAGCCTTCTTGAGAAATGTAGCCAAGGTTGGGGCAAATTGGTTTTGGCCACATCCTGGCCCCAAATTAGTCAGATAGGGACTAGACTGATGTGGACTATAAGAAAATAAATAACTTGGCTTCAGTATGAGCCAATGTGCAGTTGGTTTAGATGCTTCTTTATAAATACCTGCTTCTCTTCCAACTCAGGTCAGTCTCACAGATGGTTTTGAGTGCAGGACATACAGAGGCCACTGTGCAGTTGCTTCTGTGTGGGGCTCACTTGCTCTCCTCACCACCTTACAGGAAGCTAATGCTGCATTGTGTCATTCTAACTCTTCAGCGCTATCTCCAGCCCTTCCACCCAGGACACTGCTTACCAGGATGAATCAACTTTGACCCCAATGTCCATCAAAATCCATGATTTGGTCATTCGATAAAGAAAATGAACCCATTTTCTTTTATGCTTGTATGTGGTGTGGTGTGGTGTGGTGTGGTGTGGTGTGGTGTGGTGTGGTGTGGTGTGTGTGTGTGTTTGTGTGGTGTGCATGAACATGTTCGTGTGTGTGCGTGTGTGTGCACGCCGAGGCCTGAAATTGTGGTCCGATGTCTTCTTCAATCACTCTCCACCATCCATGCTCAGATTGAGTGTAGGTGAGGATGAACCTGAACTTCTGATCCTCCTGCCTCCACTTCCCAGTGCCGGGATCCCAGGTATGTGCCACCACAACCAGTATGGACAGTTCAGCTGAGGTTCCCAAGGCTTGTTAGCTGGCACTCTGACATAACACAACTCTAAGCCTCACCCCTCGCCATTTTCTTCTTCTGTGGCAGGTTGTGGAGTACGTGTGTGGCCTGAAGGTGTGGCTTTGTTGGCAGACAAGTGTCGCTGGAGGTGAGCTTTGAGGCTTTCAAAAGCCCAAGTCAGGCCCAGTGGCTCTCTCTTTCCGCTGCCTGCAAATCTCAATATAGAACTCCCAGCTATTTCTTCAGAGCCATGTCTGCCTCATGCTGCCCTTCTCCCTGTCATGACAATAATGGACTAACCCTCTGGAACAGTAAGCAAGCACCAATTAAATGCTTTCTCTCATAGAGTTGCCTTGGTCATGGCCTTTCTTCACAGCAATAGAACACTGACTAATGGTAGATCAGAGTAAAAATGAGCTGAAGCCCCTTGTTAAGTGAATATGGGGTAAGGCCCAGAATCATGGCACACCAATGAATCGGTGAACAGTGATAGAAATGCAGACTTTCAAGTACCACCCCAGATCTGCTCAATCAGGATGAGTCTTTAACAAATGACTGGGGAAGTCTGGGGTGAAGAGAAGCACGGAGACCAGGCTTGCAACTAACTGAAAATGCAAGAAAGTACCTAATGACAGCTTACAGCTGATATCTATGGCAGTATAGTAGGATGGCGCATTTGGTAATCCACAGATGTAAGACTGAAGAGGTTGGGAGTAGGGAGGCTGGAGAGATGACTCAGCAGTCTTAACTGTGTTCTTAAACACTGGCTGCTCTTGGAGAAGACCCAGGATCAGTTTCCAGCACCTACATCAGGTAGCTCACGACCACCTGTAACTCCAATACCAAGGGATCTGATACCTTAGCCTGGTCTCCACAGGAGCCTACATGCATAGGGTGCACACACAGAGAAACAAGAACACAAAGGATTTCAAACACAAAATGTTTACTTTGTAAAGACAATTCAAAATAGAGCCCCCTGAAGGGCCTAGGTTTTCAGCACAATGTGGGTTCTCTAGAAGTTTGAGCAGAGTGGGATATGGGTAATACACAGAAGTCTAACGAACACAGCCTACCTCTACATGCCTACAGGCTGTCTTTGAGAAGCAGGCTTCAGAGTGGGCTAATAACAACAGAGATATCTGTGTATCATCTTAAGAAAAACATTTTGGGTTCATGGTGATATTTATAGCTTAAGAATGGTATTTTTAGTTCTAAGTTTAAGAAAAACACTCTATGGGTATTTTGCAAACAGCTTTATTTATATCCAAGCAAAGCCTTTAACTAGAAAAGCACCGGGCTGTATCAAAGGAGAAGTTGGGGACTGCTGATCCATCAGTTGATCAGCAATTCAGAGAAGTGCCATCAAACATCACTTCACATGGTGACACAGAAGAGGACGTGCCTAAGACACATCTATCTAACACCTGGACATAGGCCTTTTTTTTTTCCTCAAGGAAATTAGGATATGACTAACCAGCTTTTCTACAGACAGATTTAGGACTGGTACAGCTTAAAAGGCTCTGATTGGCTTTTCAGTTCGGAAAGAAGGAATGCATGCCTGTTCTATCATTTGTGGCAGATGGAGACGCTGTAGAACAGTTTTCACCCCCATTTCTCTCCTAATGACCCTGTTAATTATTCACGATTTTGCGTCATCGCTGGCGTCATACTCTTTATCCTTCACAGCACTGGTCGGTCTTCAGGGCCTATTTTTTTCCCCTTGAAATGTTCTAGGAATGCATCTCTAACTCTCCAGCCCATATCTAGCCTCTTAGTGAGCCTGTCTCCCTGACAGATTGCATAGCCTTCTTTTCAGCTTCTCTGCCTCTGCCCCCCCCATCCATCTGATTCGTCTAGTGCGGCCTGCAGCCCAGGCTTCTGAGCGATACGGTATCACAGGACTCACCCACGTCAAATGCTCCAAATTCAAAAGTAGGACAACTACAAGAAGTTCAGAACAACCTTAGTTGTCACTGAAATCCGTGCTCCTTACTGTCACTACTTCCTCATTTCACGCTACCTTCTGCAGACAACCTCGGACACAGTGGTTCAAAAGAACACAAAAGTTGGAGTTTGAGCATCTGATCGCAGTTTCACTGAGCTGAGACCAAAGTATAGGCAGGACTTGTTCCTTCTGGAAGCTCTGAGAAGAGATCTGTCTCCTCATCTTTATCAGTGTCTGATACTGTCCAGTAGCTACCAATCCCTTGACATCTGTCCCCTCCCCTCCACCTTCAGAGCGCATAGATGTATCCTCTGCATTATTGCTTCTCCCTCAATGACTCCCAGACTCTTCCCTGAGACCTTGAGATCAGAGCAGGTGCATTGGGCAGCTCAGAATGCTCTCACCAAAACCAAGATCCTTAATCCCTTCTGCAGATTCATGTTCTCTTATAAAGCCACACCCCGAGAACAAGGCATTGCAATGTACTGTCAGGAATATCATGCAGCCTACCATAGCAGACATCAGACCATACTATTTTCTCAAAACACGAGTGGCATCACTTAGAGGAAGTTGAAGTACACATACTTTCCCTGACTCTTCTCACTAAATGAAAATTTTAAATCCTGTACGTGAAAGAAGCAAATAAAGCCTCTCTGAAAAACAGACAAAAACAGACTAGTTAGGAGACATGAGACTCAAGAAACAACACAGCAATGAGGTCACTGGGGTTGGCTTTTGCAGAACAAACTCCACATTCGCTTCTAAAAAAGGAAGTGATCACCAATGAGAACGGAAGTTTTTCCATCAACAAAAATCTTCCTTTCTATAGTCAAAGGACCAGAAAAAAGTGATCCTAATAAAACAGGAAGACTTTCCACAGTGAATGCTCTAGTATAAACAAACACCACAGGAAAAAGGGGGAAAAACAAAACTGGTTCTATTCTAGCCCATCAGCAAAGGCTGAAAAGGGATCTTGGAATCCCACCATACCAGTCTGTCAAGGGACAACTGCATTCCCTTCTTCCCTGATCACAGAAGCAGTGAAGTTAGCCTTATAGTGAGTCAGATAATGAGGTCTTGCAAGCAGGCCACACTTCTCTCAGAGGTGCTAATAGTAGAACCTGGAATTCCATCCCACAGGCAGTTACTGGCACCTTTCCCTCATCAGCCTGTGGTGCCAGAGGTGACTCGCCCATCATATTGTCAGAACCACAGGGAAAGGTTACAACGCTGTATCCACCCAGCAGTGACAAGAAGCTTCCAGTATCAGCAAACCCTGAGAGGAGGAGGCAGAATTCTGTCTCTACCTATAGTAGCAAAAGGGAAAGTCTTCTGCCCTGCCCTCAACAAAGCAAGGTAACAAGACACCTACCTACAAGCTGGGAACATGGCTCAGTTAGTGGGCTCCCTGACCCCTAGAATTACATAAAGCCAGGCATTGTGAAGCATACCTGCAATCCTAGCACACATAGGGTAGAGGCAGAAGAGCTAGAAATACAAGGTCAAGATCATCCTCAGCTACAAAGCCAGCCTGAGGCCAGACTGAACCATATAGAGACCCTGTCTTAAAAATCTGGTCAGGACAGGGATCTTTTCTGAGACTGATACTCCAACCAAGGACCATTCATGGAGATAACCTAGAACCCCTGCACAGATGTAGCCCAAGGCAGCTCAGTCTCCAAGTAGGTTCCCTAGCAAGGGGAACAGGGGTTATCTCTGACATGAACACAGTGGCTGGCTCTTTGATCACCTCCCCATGGGGGGTGGGGAGGTAGGCAGTCTTACCAGTCCACAGAGGAAGACAATGCAGCCAGTCCTGATAAGACCTGATAGGCTAGGGTCAGATGGAAAGGAGAACCTCGCCTATCAGTGGACTAGGGGAGGGGCATGGGAGGAGAAGAAGGAGGGAGGGCGGGATTGGGAGGAGACAAGGGAGGGGGCTACAGCTGGGATACAAAGTAAATAAATTATAATAAATTTAAAAATTTTTAAAAAACTGGGCAGGAGGCATACAGAATCTCATAACATCCCAAGAAAAAGCCCAGGCTGACATTCTCAAACATTGCCATCAACTGAATGAAATGAAATAATCAATGTCAATGATACAAATATAGAAGTGTCAGAATTATCTGACAAAAGTGAAAAATATCCACAATAAAAGTACTTCTACAAATGATTACAAACATGCATGAAACAAATGAACAATAGCAAATCTCAGTAAAGAAACACAAGACAGATAGGAACCAAACGGAAATTTTAGAATGGGAGGGGGGGAGTAAAACTTGGAAGGCAGAGTAAATAGTAGAATGTGGAGAAGAAAGAATCAGTGAACAGAAGGACAGAACAACAGCAATTGCCCAGGAGAAAACAGACTAAACACCTATGCTCAGTGAAGCCTGTGGGTCATGACAAAAACACTCATGTTAACCGAGTCCAGTGAGATAGTTAAAATAATTATAAATGGTGAGGGTATAGAGCAGGAAGTAACCTAATGTTTCTATTATAGACATCACTCAAACTTGTAAGACAACATTTTAGATTGTGATTAGATAGCAGATAGAGAATGGTGACAGTAAACAGGTAAGTAGAAGAAGAGTTGAGAGATAGATAAATAAAGAGTTGGATGGATGGATAGATAATAGGATGGATGGGTAGATGATAGGACAGATGGATGGATGGACAGATGAATGGACAGACAGATGTGATTAATAGGTAAGTATAAAGCACCAGAATTCGTAGGGTAAATCCTGAGAGAACTGAGTTCCAGAAAACCCTGACCTACATAGTGCAATCTTGTCTCAAAAAAAAAAGAAAAAAAAAAAGCCACACCTTAAGAATTTACACAAAGAGCAAAGTAAACAAAAAAAAAAGAAGAAAATAACAAATGTGAAACTATATATCAATAAGGTTAAAAACAAATAAATTACGTAGAGTGAGAAAAAAAATCAATGAACCATAAACTTCTAAAAAAGATTAGCAGAAACAAAAAGTATGAGTTATGAAGATCAGGAATGAAATCCCAGCAAGTCTGTTTGCGGTGCAGATAGGATTCTTCTCAAATGAATGAGGAAGGATGTCACACAAGGATGGTACCCAGCACAAAGCGAAAAGTTACATTCACAAATGCCTATACATGCACCTTTACAGCACCTCCGATGGTGATAGCCAACAACTCTGCACAGTCCAGATGACCTTCAGTAAGACCACAGGTGTGTCTAGATCTCGGAATTCTACCCTTGAAAACAAGTGTTACCGACCCATGCAACAACGCAATGAGTCCCAGACAATTGCGCTTGGACAGCACCAAGCCCCAAGGTTATACACATCTATCTCAGAACGACGGCTGTTCTTTTTCTGTCCTCGAGACAGGGTCTCACTAGGTAGCCTAGGCCTCAAACTTGGGTTCCTCCCACCTCAGCCTTTGAGTAAGACTGGATGTGTGTGCCACCAACATCCAGGTCACACAAGATCTTGGAGCACAAACTACAGAGAGAATGCACGGAGTTGTGAGGAGGTAGGGAAGGGAAGAAGTGGACATAGCGAAGGATCCTGGTGGGGCTAGATATGCTAAGCTGCATCACATCCCCAGCCTGGTTAAGCCACTCCGGTCTTGGAAAGATAGGAATTTGGGGAAACAGGCCATATGCTAATTACCGACTGCCTCAAATACAAGTTTTTGGATCACTCTTCTATTCAATCCCTTCACTGACTTTTCATAATCCCAGAAAACAAATACAATTAATAAATAAAAAGAGCTGATAAAATCTTAGGAGACTAAGTGCTCTGACCTATTTACCTTCTGATATCCTCTCCTAATATTCTCCCTTTCAACCCAAGGACCTACCATACTTTCTCATGAACAGGCACTGATCTGAGAGTAAAACCCTCTGGATGCATTGCCCCCAGGGGGGATGTAAATCACTATGGCTGTTATGGAGAACATAAGTACATTCCTCAAATCTAATAAGGTCTAAGTAACTCACCACGGGGCCACTATGTTAAAGAACTAGCTGCTTGCCTGTGCAGCATACTCAATAGCAACCAAGAAACCAAACCAAGATCCATCTATGCACAGAGGGCAAAGACAGCAGTGTATTCCGAGATCACATTTGGCCTTAAAGAAAATGAGAACGGAGGAAATCCTGCCATTTGCAACAAAGTGGAAGAACCTGGAGGACATTATGTTAAGTGAACTAGGCCAAAGGCAAGAACAGAAAGACAAATGTCGCAGTAGGCCCTCACCAGTGCGAAGACTCTAAGAAGTCAGACTCACAGAAGCTGAGAGCAAAATGATGGCCGCCTGAGGCTGTTGTGGGGAGCGGGGAGCTTGGGAGACACTGGACCAGGGCTCTTGTACCGAATGCTGTCTATAGCTAACAGCAATGTACTGAGCAAAATGAAAATTGCTGAAAGAATGGATTTTCAAGTGTTGGTGCCACAACAGATGTCAGGCGATGCTCTTGTTAATTAGGCATTCCACAGTACGTATACACTTCAAACCATTGTGTATATACACGTGTATATACAATGTTCACTTGTCCAATTATAATTTAAACCAGAAAGAAGAAAATAAAAGTCAGAAAAAGTTTTCAAGACTTTCCATGTGATTTGCACTCTCACTTCCTCCATGAGCACGTATCTATTTAAAGCTGCGCTAGCCCCTAGCCCCTTATTCTTCTGTTTGCTTTTCTGCATAGCATCCCAGAGCAGCTGTATAATTTATACACCAATCTGTTCACACATTTCTCCCCAACCCCAATGTATGAACTCTTAAAAACCAAGCCCTAACTTTTACTCCAGCTTCCCAGTTTACTTACCTAGTGGCCTTCAACAAATATTTGTAAGAGGAAGGAAGGGAAGAAAGAAGGGTGGGAAGGAGAAAAGGAAGGACTCTGCCATGTCTGAGATGATTTCAAAGGCAGACAAAGGTGATAGCAACAGGAAAATGAAAGATTACTGAGGAAAAAAAAATCTGAAATCTAAAGACAATTGTAGCAGTAAATTTCCACATCAAACAATGCAAAACGTGGTGCTGATCCCCCACTCCCAACCTGCAAAAGGTCTAAGTGGGGGTTTCCTAGCCCATGGGACTGCTGTGAGAGACCCTTTAGAAGATGGGCCATACAAAGACGTTAAATCATTGGAACAGGCCCTGGCTCCGCCTCTCTCTTCCCTCTACAGCCATAACCAGGACGGGCAAGCTGTTTGCCCTCCATTCACTCCCTGTGACGATGCACTGGACCAAAAGCAACAGGATCAAGCAATCATGGACTGGCACCTTGGAGGCAATGAGTTAAAATGAACCTCTCCTCTTGGGAAGCTAATTCTTAGCAGATATCTGGTACAACAACAGAGAATTAAGGCAGGAAAAAAAAAAAAAAACTACTTCAAAGTCGGCTCATTAAGAACTTAGGGGTACGTGTTGAAAGGAGGGTAAGATTAAACTCTCTTCTAGGTTGTTTACACTTCACAGAGAAAGCCTTCTGTCAGCTCTCTGCAGCAACGGGGGAAGAGCAAAAGAAAAGCTGCTGTTAGCACAAAACAGCGTTGGAGAAGGTTCAATGCTATGTTTAAAGTGGCAAGAGAAAGGCCTAATCACAGGAAAAGAGGGTAAATAAACATGCTTATCCAGTGCAGCCCTGCAGATGCCTGTGAGATCATGTCCCCGAAGCCAGAGCCCTGTGTTGCCTCTCATTCTGACCCCTACGCCAGCCAGCCCCGCACTACTGCAGACTTCCACTCAGCCCCTCAGCTGCCAGACCTCCAGAAACTGCTGGTTAAGACTCCTAAGGGCCATACCCGAGTGCCCTCTCACAGGTACACAACCATCAGACAGTGCAAGCAAAAGACACAAGTTAGGCAACACTGGAAAAAACCTACACGCTCATCCGGGGGACACAGCATCATGCATGCAGACATTCAATGCTACACAGCAAGAGAAGTAAACAGGCTTTTCTATCGAAAGCACTAAAGACTAAAGAATGTGCAATTTAAAAAGCTAGACACACCCACTTCCCAGTTTTGCTCAGACACGGCTCAAAAGCCCGCACGGCTCATCTATGGTGTGACAGACAAGTAGGAACAATAGTCACTTTGGCGGGAGAACTGCCTATTGAATGGTGCCCAACACAAGCCCTCGCTCGGGGTGCCGGTGTTTCCCACGGCTTGGTCGTTTGGTCGTGAGAAGGTTACACGGGGCGGGGCAGGGGGGGGGGAATCACTTTGTTAACTTACCAACCTAGCCTCTCAAACACCCACATCCAGCTCATTACAGTCCATGGGCACCAGCTTTCAGTCTTCTTTTTTTTCTAATTTCACTTTGCTTTTTGAGGTAGTACCCTTATATTTCTGTGGCTGGCCTGTAAATTCTCTGTAGCCCTGCAGGCCTTGACCTTGTGATTTTCCTGCCCTGGAATTCTGAGTTCTGGGGTTGTCATGCACTGCCATACCTGCTGAAACAGTGGTTGTGTTTCTACCTCAGGACCTGCACATGCTCCCTGCATGGAACACAGTTAGGATGTGGGCAGGGATTGGTCCTTCTTGTCCTGAAATGCTCAACACTCATCGATGAAGCTCTCCTTGATCTCCCAGTGCAGAGATCTCAACCCTACCTATCAGCCTCTCCCCCTACTACATCTTCATAGCACCTACCATCAAAAGCCATTCCACATACAAATGCACGTCACCCACCTATTGCCTACTCTCCCAGTAGAAAGGCAAGTACTATAAGAACCGTGGCTGGATGTGGGGGCCATCTGGCTGTGATGTCTGTCACCCCATTGATCGCCATGCTTGATTCGGCTGATCTGCCAGGCTAGGCGGGTGCCCTCTTCCTCCCTCACTCGGTCAAAGAGGACGACCTTCCCCAAAATCAGGAAGACCGATCCCCGGGCAAGGGTATACGAGTAGCTGCACTCCTCTCCAAACAAGCTCAAAGAACCTCGGCTAAGACATTCACTGCTGCACCCTGGAAGCAAGAACACTGCCTGATATAAGCCTGCGCGCAGTACACAGCTGTTGGATGAATGTGGGTTCCTGGTGCACTAAATGACAATGCCTAGGGGCTACACCAACCACAGGCTAGGAAAACTGAGAGGAGGGGCCAAAGAGGAAAGGATAAGAGAGCAAAAAGTTGCCAGGCAGTGGTCATGCACATTTTTAATCCCAGTGCTCAGGAAGCAGAGGCAGGCAGATCTCTGAGTTCGGGGTCTATGGAGTGAGTTTTAGGACAGCCAGGGTTACATCGGGAAAGAACACAAAAAGAGAGCAAAAAGTTGAGTTTGCTTCTTGGCAGAATAGCTCTGGACCACAACACTAAAGGAGACTATCTAAGAAAGCCTGGGAGAGCCCACGAGCAATACAGACATCATTTCATGCAAGTTCAAAACACCTCACAAAGCAGAAAAGGAATAAAAGAATTCTACCTTCTGGAAGGTTCTGCTCCAAGCGTTACAATACTTAGCTATGGAAGTAGGCCATTCCTGCAGTTTGCATAGGCAAATACTTGGAAAACTGCAGTATGACTCCCATCGAAAGATCCCGCCATAGTCATATAGCGTATGCACCTACAGATGAAGGGCATTGCTTCAAGCCAGTGCAGGCGCCTCGTGACCCTAATGTCTTCTGGTACCATTATGAGAGAAGATAGAGAAAAATGGGGTGATAAGAGCACTGAGAGGATGGACACAAGCAAAAAGGGGGGGTACGGGGGACCCTGACAACCTAAGCCAATCCAGGGCATAGGAGAGAGCCTGGAGCAAGTGGGGGGTTCAATGTGCCTTTGGAGGAGGTAGTCTTCCAACAGATCATTTTTAAGACTAGGAAAGTGGCTTGAAGAACTAGGTTTAGGAATACTTGGGCTTTGAGTTTTGAACCTTGAAGCCACTTACTCAATGTTACCAAGCAGTTAGCATAATAAGCACATGGCATATATCCCATGCTGCAGAAAATTAGAGGAAGCCTGAGGCCGGGAGTCTCATTAAGAATAAAACCCTAACAACAGATTAATTTTGTTTGTTCCCATGGCGAAAAGCCTAGACACTTCTGTCTTTTTTTAATGACCCTATTTATGCATAACTTTTCTTTAAAACTCATTACACTCCCAAATCACACTCTCAAGTGCTCAAGTGGAGTTTTCCCTGCTCATTTCCCGATGCTCATTTTCTTAGCAGTTATTCCCCTGTAGATTAGTAAACCAGTAATCCCTCGGGCTCCAAACTTCTTAATCATTTCAGATGCTAGGAGCTGACTTGGGACATCTTTCTTACTTAGGATACCCCCATCCAAACTAAACCGATTTAAGTCAGAATCGAGTGACTCTGTGGAAAAGAATGCTAGTCAACGGAGCCATTCCAACAGGAAAGGAAAGAATGAGGGTGTCTGCATAAGCTATGAAAGACTGACAGTAGGTTAGAACTGGACTGAGGACAACTAGTACAACTTCATCTCATCCTAGGAAGGCTGGAGGTGTGGTCCGGTGGTTAGCACGCCTGCCTAGCATTCAGAAAGCTCTGGGTCCAATCCCCAACACCATGTCATACCTTGTCATCCCAGCACTCAAAAGGTGGAAGCAGAGACATCAAAATCATCCTCAGCTACATATTGAGGTCAAGGCCAACTAGAGCTATTGGAGACCTTATCTCATTTTAAAAAAAAAATCCTTCTATTTTGGGTAAATTGATATAAGTGCTTAATATTTTAAGGGGAAACCACTTGTTTAATAAAGGGCATTCTTGCAAATTTTATCTTTCTACAGCGGTGGCACGGGGTTGGATAGGAAAACACAAGTATATGTGAGCTTGTAAGGGATCTTCCAAATGATGGTCATGAAGCTGGCAGCAACCTGGTCAGAATGGAAACCTGGCCAGTCTTCTCTTTTCATTCCTCGATCCCTTCTTGCATGAATCCAGAAACCACAGTTTCATTAGCAGCTTTGTTGCCTCACTAAACCCAGCGATTGACCTCAGAGACTGACCCCAGTGACTGACCCCGGTTGTGAGGGTTTGTTGGTTTTTTTTTTTTTAAGTCATTCTGTTTTTAGACAGAATGAGCAGTGCCAAGTAGGATGACATAAGAAAACTGCACTGTAGAAAATGACAGAAAGGGGGTAGGCAGAGATGGTGAGGTTCTTCTCCCTGTCACCTCATCTAAGAGATGTGAAGTACAAGATCGCAGCACCTCAGCTGTCAAGTCAACAATAGTCTACCAGAGGTGCTGCCTTCTCTAACAGAGCAGTCATTTTGTAACTGGGTCCACAGACAGGGAACAAGAGGTAGGAAGGATCAGGGGCAGAGCCAAATGCAATCATAGGAAAATGCTACTTACTCTTCCAGAAAGTGCTGCTGGGGTCCGATGATGGAGCCTGGTCGGCAAATTCTGATCCAAGCAATGATTTCAGCATGTGTAAACCTGTAGTGTTTCATGACATAACAGGCTATCAATGTCCCAGTTCTTCCCAGACCAGCTGTAAAATGGGAAACAGAAAAAAAATGCAAAGTGTATCATGCACACCCACAAAAACAAGGAAACTACCCTGTCCACAGACAGCACTGGATTCCAGTGCAATGGTAGCAGCAGCGGCTGATGTTCACCCAGTTTCTCTCATGTGAAAATACACGTTTTCTCAGGCTGGAAATGTAGCTTCTTGGCAAAGCACCTGTCAAGCACGTGCAATGCCCCTGGTTCAAGTCTCAGCACTGAATGAAAAGGAAAAGACCGACACAATACTTCTTTAACCAAAGGAAAGGGCCAAATGAGGGCGCCCTACATTTTATGGTAAGAAAGTGACATGATGAAAAGAAATGGATCTGGAAGCACAAAACTGGCTAGGAGGGAAGGAGAGGGGTGGGCAGAAGAAAAGGTGGAATGAAGCTGGGGTGCAAAGATGGCCAAGAGGGGCTGGAATGCAGCAATAAGGAGCAAGGGATGAATCAAAAAGACATCTGGATTGGCTCACAATGAAATTTAAAATGACTGAAATTTCTGACCTTGAAATTCACCTATGAAGACATTTCATTAGAAAAGCAGATAGGAAGACCAACTCTGTGGCATGTGCTTGCCATCCTAGAATTGAGGAGGCTGAGGCAGAGGCAGGAGCATCATGAGGTTCAAGGCCAGCCTGGGCTAAATAGTGAGAGCCAGAAAGAAAAAGGCAGGAAGAGTGGGAGAAAATAAAAGGGGAGGAAGGGAGAGGACGAAAAAGAGATGGAGAATATGGGGGGGGGGGGGGGGAAAGAGAGGAAACCTTAGGTATCTTTGTTTTTGAAAGGGGAGGGGGGCGGGGGGGGGGGGGGGGGGGGGGGGGGGGGGCGTGTAACTTAGTGGCAGAGAATCTGTTTTGCATGCATAAGGCCCTGCGTTTAATCCCCTGTGCTACAATAAATAAATAAAACCACTGACTTGATAGAAAAGAAAAAGAATACTGTGTTTTAAAAAGAAAAAACCACTTTGTCAGCTTTCCTTGGTCAAATAATGAAGATAATCTAATCTCCCAGGACTATAAAATGCACAGTATTTGATCAAATCTGAGAGACAGTCATCATGTCCAGTGGTGTAACATACATCACCGCCCACCAATTTTTAAGCCCAACCTAATTTAAGGAGTATTAAAAATACAGAGAATGGATGCCTTTAAACCTGTTTTTCCATGGTTATTTTAGTGAAGTTACATTGACTTTTCCACGCTGCACATGTGCATGCAGAGGTCAGACAGCAGCGCTCAAGCGTCTGTTAACTCCTTCGAGGTGTGGGTCCCAGCAGTAAACTCAGGTTGGCACGCCTGGCAGCAAGAGCCTTGACCTGCCGAGCCATCTGGCCCGCAGCCTTTTTTCTATTACTGCTTCCCAGGAGCAGCTACGGACACTTTATTTCTAATCGTCCACCATGAAATTATACTGCTCCAGGTACCTGCTACACACTGCGTGTAAATCTGTCCTTTGTGCAGGAAGAACTAAATCAAGAGGATGTCGACCGGCACAAGAAGCTCACCTGCTTGGTGGCACCCTGCCTAGAATGCCCATCCACCGTGAAAACGAAAGGACCAGGATAGCCACTTTCATGCCTACAGACGCCCAGCGCTGCCTTTCCGTTCTGAACAGCATGCACACACTGTTTTTAGATGAGGTATTGTGTGCATGCCCTATTTACCTCAAGTACCTTTTGGCCCAGGTCAACCCTCAACATCCATAGGAGTGGAGTTAACCACAGTCTCACTGGACTCTCGCTTTAATATGAAGACACTATGACAATAATTCTCTGGATCCGAGACAAAGCTGGTGTAAATGTATGGAAGGTTGTAACCGAGCATGCTAGAGGAGGCATCAGGAGCAGCTGGTCCCCAGGGTTTCCAGTGTGGGTCCCTGTCTGGAGAGCAGGTGGGCTTCTTCCTGGGGACCACTCCTCAGGAGGGGTGCTGCCTGGTACCCTGGGTCAGGCTCCTAATCCTACTCACACCCAAAAGATGGTGCTGCGAGTTTTCAGATTTCTCTGAAGCTGAAGGTGCTTCCCCCCCTTTTCAAAGGAGTCTATAATTTTGGGTCTATAAAAAGAACCTACTTAGCACTCAATCGTTGGGAGCTCTTACCACGGTGAACAGAATCAGAGTTCTTCACTAAGTTTCTATTAAAACTTTAACAAAAATGTTAAAGCATCCGTAATTAAAGGGCTCCCTGGCACAGCATGAAGGGTGCAAGGTGCTCTATTTAGACCGAGTGCTTTCAGCTGCCAGGCATGTTTCTGCTTCCCAAGAGGGCATCAATATGCCCACCACAGAAAAACAGCATCGCTGTATTTCAGATTAATGTCATGGCTAGAAAATGTCACAAATGCACAGCCATGCTTTTAGTCAACCACGATACGGACTGTAGACACTGACTTGTGGTGAGTTTCATACACTTGCAGCAAAGCTGTGTCTAATTTGCCTCCGAATAACACTGTATGTTGACACATGACATTTTCATTCTCTCTCCAGTCCCCATGAGAGTTCGTTTAACAAAGGACAGGAGTGAGTCTCACTTCCACCTCCTTTTAGTTCAATTAAAACACCGAGTGCTGCTTTAATTTCCAGAAAATTAAGCTGACTTAATCAGGGCAGATGTCAAAGTAATTAGCAAGCCTAGGTAGCTAAGTACACCATTAAAAACAAAACAGCTGCAATTAAACCGAAGGTGTGATCCTTATAAAAGAATCTACATGTGTGAACAAGTGGTGTGGCGGGGGGGGGGGGGGTGTTGGAGGGAAAAAGCCATGTCTGTACAAAGCACCACATATAAATGTGACCTTCCTCTATAAAAACTCACTTCAACACTTAATAAGTGATATTGGAAATATGGGGAGGGGGTGAACAGCTCTGTGATAGGAAAAAACTGTGTGTATATTTCTTAAGAGGTAAACCCTCACAGGTAAGTGATATACAGAGAAAGCCTGCGTATTTAGCTGCAGGGTTTCTTCCCGGTGTTTCTTGTACTATTGTTTAAATTGAAGCTTTGCCTGGAATACACTCCTTCTCTGGAATCAGCCACTGCCTCAGGCTCTTACAATCTTTCCACTTAGATCCCTGAGCCTTGGTGTGTGTGTGGGGGGGGGGGCATTAAAAAGGCCTCCCACTCGGGACTGAGTGCTCCAAAGTCTTTCACCCTCTGTATGTGGTCCACCTGTGGCTCCGTGTTCATTCTGATCTACTGCATGAACAAGACTGATGCACTTGTGAACTCACAGAGATTGTGCCCGCAGTCACAAGATCGGGACAGACCGGGTCCCAGCGCTGAGGGGTAAGTGAACACAGGATCCTACCCCTAACCAAGAAGCCATTTGCCATTGACAGCCTCTGGCCAAGGGAAAACCAGTTTTCCCCAGTGGAGTTCACTGTATGTATTACACCTCAGGGCAGGCCCCATACCCAACGCAACACCAACTCCATGTTTGTGTTGAGGGAGGGAGCTGCTTTTTCATTCTGTTTTGCTTGAGCTTTTTTTTTTTTTTTTTTTTTTTTTTTGTCTCATTGGCTTTTTGTTTGTTTCAACTTTCATCTTTTGTTTTCTTGTTTTGTGATGCAAAGAGACCATGAAGTTGAGTTGGGAGGGAGGATAGGGAAGGAGTTGGAGGAGGAAAAAAATGTGACAAGGTTTAAATAAAATAAATAAATAAATAAATAAATAAAAGTTTAAAATAAAGGTTTAAATTAAAAAAATAAATAAAAGCTTTGTCTTTTTCTCCCTTGAATTTGTTAATCCAAAATATGGCTTATAAATACACAGACATACATATGACCTTATAATAATAAAACCGACTAGGGAAAAGGCCAAATAAGTTTCCTAGGAAAAATGCTCATTTTTTTTTTTTAATAGGAAACTGAACTTTGAAAGAGAGATAGGAGTATCCCATACTAAAGTACACTGCCACAATCCACAAGCTCTCAGGTTCTGCTGACAAATGAGACACGTGAAAGCTGGGCCTTGCCTTGCACCTGAGCAACCTTTAACAATATGGGACCACCAGGTTACCAGTGTGAGGGGCAGGGGCTGCGTCCCAACTACCACAGCACACACACATACACACGCACACACACGCACACACGCGCACACGCACACACACACACACTCACACACGCACACGCACACACGCACACACGTGCACACGCACACGTGCACGCGCACACACACACGCACGCACACACACTCGCACACACACACACACTCACACACGTGCACACGCGCACACACACTCGCACACACACACACTCGCACACTCACACACACACGCACACATGTGCACACGCACACACACACGCACACTCACACACACACGCACGCACACACACTCGCACACACACACACTCGCACACTCACACACACACGCACACATGTGCACACGCACACACACTCACACACACACACACACACACACACACACACGCGCGCGCGCACAACGACGCAAATTAACCCCCCAGTCACAGTGGTCTGAAGATCCGTTGAGAGTAGAACACAGAAAAGGCTTCATTCAAGGCGTTGCGGTGGGGAGAGGAACCAAGAGGTCCTGCAAAGTGACCTGATAAGTTGTCATGGATGTGAAAGACCGCCATCCTCCCGCCCACCCCCCGACTCCCACACACACATACACACATACGCCCATACACACATACGCCCTTCCTCTAGCTGGCTTCATTCTTTCCCTTCCCCCAGCATGAAATTCCTGAGGAAAATCCAATTTCTTGGGGTCCATTATCTCACAGCCTGATAGCCAAACGCAGCTGGCACAAGATTCTACTTAGAGCACTTTCGCTCCTGGCGGGAAGGTCACAGTTAAACAAACTTAGGGTGCCAAGGAAACACTCAAAACAAGCCGGCTAGCAGGGAGCAAGGAGCACCTTCCTAACAACACAGTAGGACTGTCCTGCCCGCCAGGGTGAGGGAGGAGGGTGAGGGAAAGGCTGCACCAAAGTTGGCCGCGGCCTGGCTTCGGGAACCATCCCTAAATCGGGGCCACGTGCGGTTCGCTTCCCTCCCTTCCAGGCTGCTGTGAGAATGCAGCTTCGCGGCGCTGCTCACGGCTCACATGTTCAGCAAAGTTCCTCCACCTACTCAAATCTTAAACATAGAAACAAGGGCCTACAAAATGGTATTTTAATTTCTGTCAGAACCAAAGCCACACTGCCTGAATAAGGCAGTTACAGCAGCGCTCAGCACATGAAAAGAACGGTACCATCCCCAACACCTACTGGCCAATTTGCATAAAATGCAACAAAAAAAAACCCTCCGTGGACACAAAGCCGTGGGAGCAGCGCCACCTCGCGGCACTGGAGCGATTTGTCTCTGCTGAAATTGTGACCACCAAACTTTCAGTGGACTAGGAGAAGGCGATGGAGGGGAGAAGAGGCAGGGAGCGGGGTACTGGGAGGAGCTCAGGGAGCAGGCTACAATCTAGATAGACAATGAATAAATTGTAAAAAATAATTAAAAATATCTAAAAACAAAAAAAAGAAATATAATGGTTTAATTGTTTAATTAAAAAAATAAAGAAAGAAAGACCACCAAACTCAGAAACCTACAGTGGGATCTGAGCTTCTTCCGAATTTAACATAACCCTCAAATTAAAATCGAAATGCTCTGCTTTGGATTTACTAAAACTGAGACCTACCCTTGCTCTACTCTGAGCAACCTTTGTCTCCAAGTGCACATTCCAGAGAGCAGGTATTAGTCACCTGCCCAGCTAAGTCTTCCCGTTAGTTCTGAGATGTCCCCACAGCAAGTAACGGGTGGGCAGACCCTCCACTCCTGGGGCAGAGGACCCAGGGGAGGGCGGTGTCAGGGCAGAAAGGTGGAGAGAGCATTAAAAGAAAACGAGAGAGAGGAGCCAGGATGACAGTGAAGCGCAAGCCCGTATGGGGTCCTGCGACTGGAGCCCCAGAACCCACAACAAAGCAGGCACCGTAAATGACCACCCACTATCCAGGTGCTCGGAAGGAGGGAGGGTGGAGACGGGAGAATCTCACTGGCCAGTCAGTGCAACCAAAAAGACAAGCGAGTGACCGAGGAAGAAACTTACTGTCGAACTCTGGCCTATACATGCGCGCGCGTGTATACACACACACACACACACACACACACACACACACACCCCAACATAGAGGCAGCACCAGATGGTGGAAGAGTATGGAGAAAAGGTAATTCTGAAGGGAAAGGGGACAAGGGAACCAACGTTTGCTTCTTGACAGAGATACCTAAGGAAAGATGGTCTTCCCAGCCTTTGGACGCCCCTTGCTTATGTTCCGAGTCGTGAGCCTGGGCAAGCACTGACTAGTCAGGAAAGCTGGGCCTCCACCAAGGCGATTACTCCTTTCTTTAGGAAGGGATTATTAACATATGCTCTTGCTCCAACTGTCCTGAGGAAAACATCCCCCAGCTTCTGTCCCCAGCAGGCCTGGCTCATCAGGCGGGGCTCGCCCTTCCCACGCACGGCGGGCCCCTGGGACCTGGCGCCCACCTTTGCAGTGGACCGCGATGGCCCCCTCCGTGTTCTCACAGATGTTCAGGAACCTCCGCACGATGTTGTCGCTGGGGGTGCTGCCATCTATGAAGAACAGGTCGTAGTGCTCGAAGCCGGCGTCGGTAAAGCGTTTCGCCTCGTAAATCTTTTTGTTCAGTCTCACGACCGCAGTCACGTTGTTCTTTTTGAAATACGGAAAGTAGGCTTCGGGGGCGTGGAGAGGGTAACCTGCCGGCAAACAGGAGCAGTCATCAGAAAGCCGCAGTCCATCCCACGTAAACAGTCAAGTACTCCGGTCTCACAGAGCGGGAGGAAAGAGCGGTTCAGGGAAAGTGTGAAAGGTCACAGAGGAGCCATCAAAGCAGCGGCTGACCTAACTACAAACACCAGAGGCGGCTACATCCCAAACAACAACAACAACAACAACAAAAAACCTTCTCTGCGTTTCCGTTATAGTTGAAAATGGCAACCTCTAGAATCCAGATCCTGGAAGCATAATCTTGGAGGCCCCAAACAAAGGCAGTTCTGGGGTACCCAAATGTGCAGGGTAGTGCTGGGGTGGTTTGGGCTAGTATTCCTCCTTGAACATCATTTGTTACTTAGCAAATGTGGTTCATCTACAACTAAAGCTTCTTTTGAAAAGCCAGAGATAAGGGTTCCCATCTATAGCACAACTCCCTGCAAAACAAGGTTATGATTAATTATCGTTTGCAATTGTCCAAGTCACAGCTTGCAAGGTTTCTCAAAATTAAAGTAACAGCTGGGAACTGGGGGGAAATGCTGGCGAAAAGGTTCTTATTAGACAAGAGCAATACGACCAAGGGACCTAGTTTATACAGTGTGTCAACTATAGTTAATAACAGTGTGCTGGACAGGTTCCATGTGTTAAACTTGACAGCCATTCCACAGTATACACAGTTTTAATCCACCGTATGTGTAATATAAATGTATCCATGTTCAATTTGAAATGGTATATTTCAAAGGAAAGTTAGGAGGGGGTGACTTTTGGTAGCCACTTTCTTTGTGGTTGGGGAGACAGTCCCTGGCCTGTCCCCCACCAAACGAGCAATCTTGGGAGCTTCAGAGGTACCTGGGTTACTGACCTACTCTTAGTCCGTCATCCACAGGGACCCCTGAGAATCTGGGCCAGTGTGAATCTCGCAGTCCCAGGGGCTAGGAAGACTAATTTCCTAACACACCAACTGCCACCTACCGCTCATTCAGGGTTCACCCATTCAGAGCTCATCGGTTGCTGGCAGATTCTTGGCAGACCGGGCAAGCGAAATGACCTCACTAGGATTCACTGGGCTGGTGTGCTTCAGAGAATGAACTATAGGGCCTCCACACTGTGCTCCCGGCTACACGGCCTGCTCATCCCATCGTTTTCTATTTCCTCTCAGCTCCGAGCCAGCCCTTCAATACCATGCTTCGTAATTCCGAGCCCATCTACTAGTCCATGAGGACTACCTTTCTTGATCCTTCCTGTTTGCTCTCAAAGTAGGAGAGATGTCAGGATGAAAGAAAGGCTTTCTCCCCGTTTTATCAGCATTTCAGCCAGAACCCCCAGCTTAGCCTGGCATGCCCTGGCCCGGCCAAATGTCTTCTCCAGCAATAGGGCTTCTGGTTCTCCACTCCTCAAGCCCCAAATCTACACAGCACTTGGTATTTCCCTCAGCACTCTGAACACCAGCAGAGGCTCCTCCTCCGTGTCCCTCAGTCCTCCCATCTCTCCTTTGCTTCTTCCATCACCCCTCACCCCTTCCCTGTCCCCAGCCTCAGAGGGGACTCACTACCTTCTCCATAACCCTCTGCACTCTTCATTGCTGACTTTCTTGTTAGTCCCCACAAACAAACTCCCTGTACTACATTTGACGACAAGCGCTGTTGGAGATGTATGGAAAGAGGAGCTCTGTCTTTCTTGTTAGTCCCCACAAACAAACTCCCTGTACTACATTTGACGACAAGTGCTGTTGGAGATGTATGGAAAGAGGAGCTCTATTTCACTGGGGGCAGGGTGAAAACTAGTACAACCATTATGAAAATCCTCGTGGAGATTATTCAGAAATTTAAAAATAGAGCAACCACATGACCTAGTGACCCACTCGTGAACATATATCCAAAGACTCTAATCCTGCCACAGAGATACCTACACATCCATATTTATTTCTGCCCCAATCAGACTAGGAAGGATTTGGAACCAGCCTACATGCCATTAACAGAGGAGTGGATAATGAAAATGTGGTACCAATTTAGAATGGGATTTTAGTCAGCTGTAAAGAAAATGAAATTTGAGGGGAAAAAAATAAAAATGGGTGGATCTAGAAAGTACAATATTAAGCGATACAATATTAATATTTGCCTGACTCAAACTCAGGCAAAAACCACATGTTCTCTTTCATCTGTAGATCTTAGATTGTAATGCGTACACGTATGTACAGAAATGAACACAGATACAAATGAAACCTGGAAAACTAAAAAGGAGACCAAGAGAGGGTAGAAAGAGGTTCTAAGAAAACAGGGAAAAGAATGTCAGAGGGTCATGCTGACATGAAAGTCAGAAGAGAGACTAGTGGCAGGTAATAGAGAGAGCTGTGTATCAGGGCAGTAGGTGAGATGATGGAGGGCTGGGGTGTGGGGGCAGTAGGAGAGATGATGGAGGCTGGGAAGGGCTAGGGTATCAGGGTAGTAAGAGAGATAATGAAGGGCTGGGGTATCAGAGCATAGGACAGATGTCAGAGGACTGAGGTATCACAGTAGCAGATGAGATGATGGAGGGCTAGAGTATGGGGCAGTAGGAGAGATGATGGGGGCTGGGGTATCAGACAGTAGGAAAGATGAGGAGGGCTGGGGTATGGGGACAGTAGGAGAGATGATGGAGGCTGGGGTATGGGGCAGTAGATGAGCTGATGGAGGGCTGGAGTATCAGACAATAGGAGAGATGATGGGGAGGAAACACTCTTCAAACACACTTCTTTCAAAAAAAATACCATAACGACATCTAATACTATGCATGCTGATTTTAAATTTTTAAATGAATCAAATTTTAAACGAGTAAATAAAAATTCCTTCTGGCTGGAATCCCTAGGCATGGTTGGCGTTCTCCTCTGTGGACCCTGCAGACACACTGTTTCTCCTGGCTTCTGCCCATTTTCTAGCTCTCCAGCCTTCTCCCGCCGTTTGTGAGCTAAACCACATAGGTGAGTAGATGCTGCTTCGATGCAGTTATCAGTATCGGCTCTCTGGCCTGCAAGGGGCAGCACTAGCACTAGCTGGAATGCCTGGACATCAGCAAAGGTGGAGGCGGAGCTGGGAGGCAGGACCGACTAATCCCAGCCTGGCTGCATTTGGGCGAACAGATTACAGGGAACTTGCTTCACATCTCCTGTGTGAACACGGCAGTTTATGCAGAGAGAGAGGAAGCACGTGCTTTTCCTGCCTACAGAAATCGAGTCTGCTTTCCTCGGTAAGATAATCTCCCAACAACAGACTCATAGAACGAGGAGAATCGCTGGTCGCCGTGAGGAAATAAAAGTTTTTGTACCATATGAGGAATGGCCAAGAGAGGGACTCTATGTCCATGGGAAGTCCTGCTTGGCTATGGCAGCCGCTTGGAGCCTCTGCTGTGGGTTCCTGGCACCCCTTGAACTTCCCTTGACATCCCATCGGGCCCCTTCCTAGTTTGATACCTATCTACTGCCCCTACCAACAAGATGTAAGAGCCCCTGTATATACAGGAACGCCCATGAGGACTAAATGCAGGCTTGAGCTAACACAGCTAAACTGTAAGAGGAAGAAGCATGAGTATCTTCTGAGAAAGAACCGGGGACATCCTTGTAAACATACGGTATGGGGCCATTGAGATAACGGTGAAGACGGTAATAATACCTAATTATACTGGTCACTTGCTATGTCCCCAGGCACCAAGATACCATTACACTCCGCCATTCTGCAATAGCTAATGCTTGCATAGCTTACTAGTCCACACACGTAGCTAGCCAGCGTTTAAACCCTGTTAGCACCAGTGCGGGCACCTATTTTGGGTTAGGCTCAAGTCCATTCTAGCCGTCAGAACTCCAAGTAAGAGAGCAGGCTAGGGGCCGGGAGAGGAGGAGGACAACGGGACTCTTAAAACGACTCTGAATTAATTAAAACCAAGGAATAACCCAAATGTCCTGTAGCCTCTCAACAGCTGTGTGGTGGTGTTGTGTTAGGATACTTGTGGGGTACTAGTTTCAGCAATGTGGTTTCCTGGGAATCTTCACTCCACTCCACCCAGGGCTGATGGATGGCTCACCCAAGCCTTCCTCCATCTTGCCACTAGGTGGCGACATGACACCAGTGAGGAGCTAAAAGGCAGCCTAACCAAACGCAATTTCAGATGGAAGAGAGACTTCAATTTATCTCTTCCCAGTCCTTTGCTTTAAAGTTGGGAACGTGTGTAAATGCTGAGTTAAATGATTAGGCTATGTATGATAATATGGAGGTCAGCTCGTCAGTGATAAAAGTATAATTGTGTAGCTGCTAAGGTTCCTTAAGGCCCTTCATCTGGTATCTCTAATCCTCACTAGCCACCTAAGATGTGGTCTGTTCCCCTCCCTGGGCCGTACAAGAAAACCGATGCTTGAAGAAGGAAATGCACTACAGATTCCACAATCAGGAAGGGACAGAGCAGCCAAGCTTCAATCTACCTACAAGTCTTCTCTCATTAAATGGACAAACACACTTTGAATGTCTAGGATTCTCTGTCTCAAGCTACCCTCCTAGCCTGTGTGTGTGTGTGTGTGTGTGTGTGTGTGTAGCATTGTCCATTAAAAGTATTGTTTTTGGCGGTGGTGGCTCTAGTCCTTACTCCCAGCACTCAGGAGGCAGAGGCAGACGGACCTCTGAGTTGAAGGCCAGCCTGGTCTACAGATAGTCTCAAATAACAATAATAATAATAATAATAATAATAATAATAGTTTTGAAATCTAAAATCCAAAATACATATTTCATTCTATAGTTATAATTCATTAATCAATTAAAATTTATTTTAAAAAATAATAATAAAACTGCTTCCACCATGCGCTCACTAGAATCCAGCACTCTTCTCACTGGCTTGGCCAGTCCATTTTCCCAGACTCTCCCTAGTCTACTCAAATAAAGTGAATGATCTGTTTGTGGCAACCTGAAAGCTTGCGCCCGAGGAAAGCGTTACAAGTAACTGGAGAGAAAGCCTGAAAGTTAAGAGTGTGGAGGACTCTTGCAGCCGACCAAAGCTGGGTTCCCAGCTTCCATGTCAAACAGCTCACAACATCCACCTACAACTACAGCTCCAGGGGACCTGATGGCCTCTTATGAACTCTGCAGGCAACGTACTCACACACACACACACACACACACACACACACACACGCATACATAATTAAAAATAAAATCAAACAGGGTTATAGCTCCACATACTAGAAGTTTCAACACTCAAGTTAATTCCATTCAATTTTGAAAATTACAAATAAATATTCCTTAAGGGATATTAGTGAAAGAAAAGAATTGTGTATGGAAGTAGAGAAAGTAGTGAAAGTGAACCAGAATAAACGTTTAGGTGGTAAACAAGAAAACAACCTACCATTTTCAATTTTGCTTTTAGGATGCGGTCCACTAAAGGCTAAAAATTTTCCTGGAACGATCCAGTTGAAATCCCCATTTTCAACTCGCTGGCAGAATTTTGTGGAAAAAGAAAAGAAAAATAGTTTATAATTTTTATACAGCTTAAGAAGTCCTTAGACATAACTTATCACACTACCAGTACTAGATTACAGAGACTGACATAAAGGGAAACTAAATTTCAAGATGCACCTTTTTTTACAAAGCACTATTTACAAATTCACTTCATTTAAGAAAAGCTTCTACTCAAGATGATGAAAAACAAAGATTGTATGAAAAGGTTATTTGTCCTAAACCCGGTAAGTCTATAATGAAATAAGATGAAAATGCTGTTTATTCCAGCAAAATTAAATAAATAAATAAAATATATGCTAAGGTAAAAGAAAATGGGTAATATAAGCACTTTCATGAACATGGTAAAAGGCTTTAAATGATGAAAAAAACTATAAATATCTAGTCACAATAAACACATTCCCCTATTTTCTGGTTGTTTTTGTTGTTGGGGCGGGTACTATGTCTACTGTCAATGTTGATTTAAAGACGGGCAAATGGCAGGAAGGAGGGATGAGGCAGCAAGTCCTCAGGCAGGGGGCACCAAACCCAAACAAAGACTGGCAATAAATCAGACACTTCTAACCGGCCATCCTGGCAAGCTGACGCTGGGTCTGACCTTCCACATACACTTTCCAATGAAATCTTTCTTTGAAATGTTGACTATCTTTAAATAAGTCTTTAAGTCCTATGAAACCAAAGGAAATGTATCTGCTGACTGATTAATCATTGTTAGCCTTTGGTCGACACACTCAAAGTGATCATCTGAAAGGGCCTACAGACCAAGAAATGGGACACCTTCCCACGTTCCAGGACCTCCTCTCCTTTTCATTTTCTTCCTTTTCCGTGTGCTACTAACCCATCAGGACTGGGACAGGGTTTGGGTTCTACCCAAGACTTTGCAGGTGACTGGGAGACTTCTGTGTAATGCATTACAAAATATTCACACCTCCACACCCAGCTCCACCCTTGGCCCGTGCCTCCATCTTCATCAGGAAAGCAACACGTTTTGATATAAAGAATGCTTCTTCTGGCATACGGTGAGGGCCTCCATGGTAGGTGTCTAAGCCAAATAGAGGTTGCACTCTTCCGCAAGTTCAAAGTAAACATGTATTAAACACACTAGAACAGCGAGGCACTCAGGATCACTGTTACCACCCCCATGAGAATCAAAACTTGGCTGGCCAATTTCTATCTCTAAAACACAAATATATCTTTCCAGCCATCTGTCTAAATGAATGATCCAATAAAATCAAGAATAAACATGAGCTTCAATTACCAAAAGACAAAAGCTAGTCCTTATCAACAGTAGAAGACAGTGGCTTTCTATGTTCACTCTTTCTGTATCCTTGGCTACTAAAGAGGTCAGATGAATATATTATACATCTATTCATTTTGATTATAGATATCTGTTTGGTTAAATAGTAACCTTTTTATAATCTATCATATGATAGAGGCAGTGAGATAAATTCACTGTAATTTAACAGCAAGATAAATTCACTCACAGAATCAACAGAATTGTGTTTGTAAATCTTCCTACCTAAAGAGATAAACACTGGGTAATACTGGGATCTATTTAGCAGCCTGGGAAAGGTTGGTAGAATAAACAATAAGATCTTAGATTTAAATTTGAAGGAAAATAGTAAGACAGCTTCAGCTTTTAACTGACCTGAATCAATGTAAGATTACACTGGTAATGTCCCAGAACTCTCATCTGTACCCCTTTCCCAATGATTTCTACAAACGCTAATGTGTCAGTGACAAAATATTTAAAACTATACAAGTCTGTTTTCCTAATTAAATCTCAAAGAATCTAGCTCAGGCAGGAACTTTAGGGACTTTCCAATCCTGCCACATTTTGTAAAGAAATATATAAGCGAAGATGAGGCAGAAACTTTGATTCAGCAGCATCTGATATAAAGCTCACTACCCACCAAACACCAGTTAGAAGAACTCCAGATGATCTCCACTGTGAGAAAAGTCCCAGTCAGACATCTCCTTTCTAGACGGGATGTGTTAGGTACTGTAACTCAGTGTGCTGCAGGATTCTCCAGTCCACAAAAGATTCAGATTTCTCTTGAACAGCTAAGATGCTGTTCTTAAAATAGACTTTGACTTGAAAGCATTAATTTCTATACTTACAAAGAACATAGTTGTATCTGTGGTATACTGGTCAGAAAAAGCTCAAACATCTGGACTTTTACCACTATTAGAGGGCCACAGTAAAAACAGGAAGTCCTTGCGGCTGATGGTGAGACTACCAATACAAGTTTTCTGGCCTGGCAATATGTGTTTACTATCATTCTACCATGCATGTTTTCCCAGAAGACATATGTTAAGAACTGTAACTTGGGGCTGGAGAGATAGCTTAGCAGTTAAGAGCACTGGCTGTTCTTCCAAAGGACCTGGGTTCAATTCCCAGCACTTACATGGCAGCTCACAGCTGTCTGTAACTCCAGTTCCAAAGGATCTGACGCCCTCACACAGACAAATATGTAGGCAAAAACATCAATGCACATAAAAATAAATAATTCGTTACAAGAAAAAGAACTGTAACTTGTTGCTACACAAAAATAATAGAAGGCATTCTTGGGGCTTTTGTGTGAGATTGACAAACCGCAGTTACGATGGTAACAAACGTGAACTAAATTCCCACTCTACAAAGCAGTGCATCGTGTAGCTCCTTTCCTCACCACAATAAGCCCAGAAGGAAAGAGCTGCTACCATCTCCACCCTATTCATTAGGAAAAGCTACTCTGAATTTACTGTATACCATCCAAGACGAACATCAGCAAGGAGGGTGGCAGAGAGAGCTTCAGAAACTAAGACAACAACTGAAATGTCTTTTTAAAAATTAATGTTAAGGACATTTGTGCATTTTTCTAACCTCTGAAACAATAAATTCACACTGACAGTACAGCTTTGTGGCATACATACAAATGTCATGAAGCTGGACCGTTTACGAGCTTAAAGTACAGTCAATATTTGGGTTGTTGGGATAAAATTAAGTTTCCATGCCCTTTAGCGGTAGATAATCATCAAACTCCAGGTTGTTGACTTGGTTCTCCTTTTGAATAAGTGTGATGAAAGAGCAGGTGTGCCCAGTGCAGGTTGACTCAGTCCCCTCGACCAGTAACAACCGGAGCGGGAGACACAGCTTAGACAGTAGGGAGGACAGACCATGGGCAAGGAATAAAGATAGGGTGGGAACATTTGAGAGGTTGTTCCAGCAGGCCAGGCCAGTGAACTCCTCTGCAGGCTCAACCACGGGATGCGAGCATCCAGCATGCTTGTGCTGACGTCATTTTTAATGTCTGGGAGCAGCAGTACACACGTTGCTGTTGAAACTTAAAAGCCAGTGTACGCCCATCACAGAAAGCATGTTCAACCAGAAGCCATGAGGTCCTGTAAGATCAGGGTGTCAGGGTGGGCCACGGAAACAAAAAGGCTTGCAAGGAAGGCTGAGAAAGATGACCAGAGATGGCAAGAAGAGAAATACGAGAGCAGCCACCTTACAAAATGAGGAACGAAAATGTTTTCACAATTAGAGATTGGCCCCAGAGCGACACAAGGGAGAAGCCTAAACCTGGCCTGCTTGGTTTTGGACACTCCTATATTGGCAGGAACACCAAACCATAATAGTTATAGAGACCATGCCTAAAATAGTTTGGAAGTGAAAGAGAGAACACACCCATAACCCCAGCACTTGGGAAGCCGAGGCAGGAGGGATGCAATGAGTCCCTGGCCAGCTGGACTGCAGTGAGGCTCAGTATCAGAAAAGCAGAAAGCCAAAACTCAGAGAGGCGAAAAGAAAGAAAGCAGCAAAGGGAGAGAGAGGAAATAAATCAAACAATAATTAGGGGGAGTGGGAGAATGAGGGATTATTTAAGAAAGGGAACCCTAACAAGTTTTATGACTTAGCCAATATGATCTGTAACTAGCAAGGAGTATGATTTATCAGCACACGTGGAAGCCCTGGATAGCAGCTGTAGTGGCCAGGAAGGAATGTGGCTACCTTAAACTCTGAGTGGTGAAATAAATACAACAGGATTGCTCCAGAAGCGTGCTTCAAATAGTTCTCATAAGCAGATCCCCGTGGGAGGGACACCTCTGTAATTGCTCCAGATAACTGAGACAGGCCCAGACATCTGCGCTCCGAGGCCTCCTTGACCCTAGTCCTGGGGCAGGAGTACACAGTCCTGCCCACACTCTCTGAACAACAGAAGATCTCAGACCAGGCAGCATCCAGATTCCATTCCACGAGCCACTCCCAAGCGCAGCCTTGCCCTGTCACACACTGACTCCGGCTGCTGACCTGAGATGGAGGACCTAACGAACTTCACTGGCTCTCACGGATGTGCTGAAGGGAAAACTCAAGAGTCTACGTGCACTGGTTACTATGACAGTTTCCTGAGATGATGAAGGACATGGTCGGCCGACACAGTCCCGAGCCACACAATAAGCTAAGTTGGCATTGCATACAAATCCAATCTTGAATCCCACCAGCCGGTGATTTATGTTGCAAGTAACTGGTCTTTTTTTAAGTTATAATTTCTTACAGCATAGATGAGCCAATGATGGAAGGCGGGTACATCGTCTCAAAAAGCATTCTAACGAGTGTGAATGTTTCCTGGAGGCTGACTACAAAATAAGAATGAGTTCTTAATGAAAAGCCGCAGTCTAGGGAGTTTGCTGTGAGACCATGTCTCCTAGGAATATCAGAAGAGACACCCAAAAAGTCTCCCCAACAAGACTGCCCAAACATGAGCTGGAAAGGCATTATATCAATGAACACACCAAACTCAATGGAGACTTCCACTCTACACAAACAGCTACAGGCAACAGACAAAATCTTGGAATGGGGGCAGTTTTCTTCCCCGGGGAAGAACACAGCCACTGTTATCGGCTCTGAAAACATACATACAGGTAGCATTATATGGACTGAGCAGGTTCTCTTTAGGAATACACATATACAGACATATACACATATGACTGCAGTAACAATTAAAGACAAAAGAGGCCGTGAATTTGAAGGAAAGTGGGAAGGGGTATATGGAAGGGAGGAAGGGGAAAAGAGAAATGCTGTAATTAAACTACCATCTTAAAAAAAAAAAAGATTCTGGCCAGTTTCCACTGAAAACAGACTACACAAGGCGCTGGGAGATGTGGTACACTCTGCTTTTGATGGAAATTTGCTCACCTGTTAGTTATTTCATTTCTTAAACACTGACTGCCTCTGCCAGTAGGTTATTTTACTCCTGCAAAGGCAATTAATACGAAATCTCTGCCTACAAGCACACTGAGTTCACGGAAGACACAGGTGTGTCAACAGTATCCTCTAACGCCGCAGCAGATGAGCCGCACAGGGCTGAGAATGACTGACTCAGTGAGCCACCTAAATGGACTGGTCCTCCTATCTCAGCCCTCTTGTCCACCTCCACCGAGTGCCAGGATTACAGACAGCACACCACCGAGACGCTTCATTGCCTAGGTTCGGGGAATCTAGAGTCTGGTCTTCATGCTTGCTTGGCAAATGTTTTTTGTTGTTGTTTTGTTTGTTTGTTTGTTTGTTTGTTTTTTCCCTAACTGAACTATCTCCCTGGTTCCGGCATTATTTTTTGAGAAGCAAAGTTTCCCAAACAGAGTGATCAGGATGGAGCTGCCTGGGTGGGTGCTGAGACAAGCAGAGGCCCCAGTTGTCAACAGGTGTCATGTGTGTTTACTGGGTGTTGAGCGGACATGATCGTGTTCTCTGTGTGCCGTGACAGCAAACAAGAAGCAGCCCTGTGCCGTGCCCCTGCTCCTGAGAAAGTAGCAGTCCCTCTGTCATCAGGCAGACAGTAGCCAGGTGTGGCTCTCACTTGCCAAGGTCAAAGATGTGGCCCAGATTGCCAGCATGTGAGCTCAAGTCACCAAAAGCTTGACAGTTAAAAAAAAAAAAAAAAAAAACCTCCTACTGACAGCACTATTTCACAGAAGCATTCTTTCAAAAGGGGGGAAGACTTATTGGGATGGGTTCGGGGGGTTAATGGAGTAGAGGGGGATAATGACAGCTATAAAATAGTCCAAAGAAAGCAATCTAAGTAATTGCTAATCTGATCTTGAACTTTGAGCTCACCAGAAGGCTACTTAAGGCAACTCTTTGAAATTGCATGGGCCAAGAGCTAAGTGAGGTAATAAATGTGAACTACAGTGATAAGTGGACTCCCTCCCCAAAAAAAGGTCACCACTGAAGTTCCTTTCTCTGAATTTCTTCTACAGACATTCCACCCACAACTAGGACCCTCACTCTCCATCTTCCTGTGACGCCACCTGCTCATGGACCATTCATCAAAAACAGAATGCTTCCTGGAAAGCAGAGGGTGCTAATGGATCGAGGATCTAGCTTCAAATCCTTCCTGGTGGTCAGGAATCAAGCACAGCATTAATAGTCAGTGGTGTTTAGGTCTGGTTTGGTAAGAACAATCTTCTCCCAAAATAACACGGGAGAAGCTGACTGCTGACACTATACACTAGGCCAAGGTCCTCAAAGCAGAAGCGTGTCGTGTAGCGACTTCACCACTAGAGGGCACTCTGTCCATGTCCACGCAGGTACACAGCCTCACGGTGTAAACCGGACACTAGGGCTTTCTCTCATTGTCATTTCTTTCATTTCTCCCTTGGACAAAAGGCCTATGTTATTTCCCTGAAATGATTCACGGCTAGATTTCAAAGGAGTCGCTGCTGTCTTGGTTCTCGGGTTCTGTGAGACCACCTTACAAGCCCTGCTGTAAAGACGTTTTGACACTGGTTCCTTCAGGGAGTTTCTGGATCACTGTCTTGTGACTCCAGTTTGTCTGGTTGGTTGGTTAGTTGTTTCTGGGTATTACTAGTATTGCAGACAGAATTCTGCCTGTTTGAGCCGTGCGAGTCTGAGCAACCAGATAGACAGGATGCTGTGAGCTCTGGAGAAACAGTGTTTTGGAAGACATTGTTGCAACACAATGCATCCGGTGGGATTTCTCAGTCCTGAAAGAAACGAGCCATCTGCAGGTCACATGAAAACAGCCAAATTCCTGAGGTATCTTTCTCCAAACCTCCAAAACTGGACTCAGTCCTCCTGAAAGGACTCTCAATGAACAGTCAGATCAGCTAAAGCAAGGAGTTAAACCCTGCCTATGTTCCCTTCGGCTTCATGTCACACTAAAGGACCACGACAAAACATGGCCAAGCCTGTCACTTCTGTGGAAGATCTACCCTAGCTACTATCTCTTAAAGTGAGAATAGACCAAATTCAGACAGGCCATAGTATAAACTCTACACTGGGCTTTGAAGGCATAATGCTTTAAAAAGTATAAAATACTTCATCAATAATCTCTGTATTAACTGTACTTTGAAATATATCAGACATACTGAGTTAATTGAAATATATTATTTAAAATGCTTTCATCATTTCTTTTTAGCATTTCTAAATGTGGCTACTGGAATACTTGAAATATGCATATGGTTAAGTATGGCATGCTTGCCATTCTTGAGTGGCAGGTGCCAGCAGACGGAACCTTTGAGGACTTGGCATGGCTTCATCGTTAGAAGCAAGTACTCCCGCTCCGCTCACCCATCCTCTGTACTGACAGGTAGCATTCTGATCACGGAAGCCTCCCGTAAAGGGCTGAGGAGCTGACTCAGCAGCTACAGCACCTGCCACACACGTGTGAGGACCAGAGACCTCCATAAATGTCTGGTGGGTCTGGTGGTCTGCCCGCAATGCCAGCCTCCAAAGGTCGATTCATGGAACATACTGGTGAGGCCTGAATTTGACTGAGACACAACCTCTTCCGTAATGAATAAGGTGGAAGCATGCCTCTGTGCACGTATGTACATCCAAGCCCACACATGCAAACACATGTGTGCCCCCACACATACAAAACCATGCATAGGCATATAGACACCCCCCACACACAAACACAAAAAAGGGGGAGGAAAGCTTTAATATCACACAGGGTCTCACTGGCTTAAGTTTGTTTTTTTTTATTTGTTTGTTTGGGTCGTTTTATTTGAGACAGGGTCTCAGTAACCCAGGCTAGCCTTGAATTTGTGGCATCCTCCTGCCTCCGCTTTCCAAGTACCTAGCCTTCCTGGGCCATATCGCGTATCAATTGTAGTTTAGTAAAGAAGTGTCTGTGGGTAAGATCAATAAAAGCAGCAGCAGCTCATGCTGGCAAGGATGTAGAGTAAGGGGAACACTCCTCCATTGCTGGTGGGAGTGCAAATTTGTACACCCACTGCGGAAATCAGTGCGGTCATTCCACAGGAAGCTGGGAATTGACCTACTTCAAGATCCGGCTATACCACTCTGGAGCATATACCCAAAGTATGCTTCATCCCGTCACAAAAACACTTGCTCAACCATGTTCATTACTGCTCTATTCACAATAGCCAGAAATTGGAAACAACCTAGATGCCACTCAACAGAGATAAAGAAAAATGCCGTACAGTTTCACAATAGAGCATTACTCAGCCATTTAAAAATGAAATCATAAAATTCACAGGCAGATGGAAGGAACCAGAAAAATCATCCTGAGTGAGCTAACCCAGATACAGAAAGACAGGTATAGTATGTATTTGCTTATATATGGATATTAGCTCTCAAGTCAATGACAATCAAGCTATAATCTATAGAACCATGGAGGTTAGGAATAGAGAAAGGGACTAGGTGGCAGATAGATCACCGTAGGAAAAGGAAATAGAATAGATAGTTATACACAAACAGAGGATGAGGATGGGAGCATGGGATCAAATAGAGAGGGGAAGGTAAGAGGAAGGTGAGGAAGAATATGAAGACACACTGCTTTGAGGGGCATTATGGACACCTAATACAGTAAAAGCTTCCTACGTATATACATATGCAAAAGCAATCTAAAGTAAAATCACCAAATAATGGGGGGGGGGGGAAATACAGCACCAACTGGACATCTCCTGTCAACAAATAAAGCTTTCAAACTAGGGTTGGGTTGTATCTGATTGAGTGGTTGGCCAAAGGGGTCCCATGGGGAACCCCCAAACAACCCACACTGTTGCCAAGACTATAGGTTGCTCTCCACACACCGACAGCAAGGCCCCATTGCTGACGACACCTACACAACTCACTGAACATGGAGAAGTAGGGCTGGGGCCTCCCTAGAGCCCCCGCCCTGTGTGCTAGCACCTTTGGTACAGGAAGGTACTCTGCATGCTACCAAAGGAGAAATGTAAACACCAACCTAACCACAAACCCTTTGATCTACAATGGTGTGATGGCCTGCAAGATATGCTAGTGCAATGGCAGCACAAATCTTGTGGGAGGAACCAACCAATACCTGGTTTGACCTAAGGCTTACTCCACAAGATGGAACCCAAACCTAACACTCCTTGGGTGACTATGAACTTGGGATCAGATGGCCTAGGGACCTAGGAGAAAACCAAATAATGCTGTTCTGAAAGAAAGAAAAGAAGGAGAGAAAGAAAGAAAGAAAGAAAGAAAGAAAGAAAGAAAGAAAGAAAGAGTGAGTAACAAAAAAATGACTCCCAATGACATTCTACTGCTAAAGATCAGTGAAATGTCCTCCTGTCGCATATGGGGACAAGTACAGACACCCACAGCAAGGAAACATGAAGAAAGTGAAAGACCTTGAAACACTCCAGTGGAAAGAGTATGAGAGCCAGAGAGGATGCAAAGAGCCAGAAGGACAAGAAAATAAGACCTGCTAAATCCACAGGACCGATGTACACAGGAGCTCACAGAGACTGAGGCAGCATGCACAGGGCCTGCGTGGGTCTGCCCCAGATTGGGTCATATTGCTGAAGAAGAAGTGGACAAC
Organism: Psammomys obesus; assembly: GCF_907164565.1. Taxonomy (NCBI): domain Eukaryota; kingdom Metazoa; phylum Chordata; class Mammalia; order Rodentia; family Muridae; genus Psammomys; species Psammomys obesus. The sequence continues at coordinate 4,417,255 of NW_026596095.1, forward strand.
CCTCATCCCAAACCCAGAACAATCTCCAATTGATAACCACTTGCAAATGAGTCTCACCAGGAAAACAAACTATTCCTAAGTGTAGGCTTCATGCCTGGAAGTAGATGGTCAACAGAATCTTGGGAGATTCCTTGTTCTCTCTATCTAGCTGTCTGTCTGTCTCCATCTCCTCTCTCTCTTTATCTCCTCTCTCCTCTCTCTTTCATTTTATCTTATTTTCTATTTTATTTTATCTTTCTAGTTTATTTATACATACTTTTTTCTTCTCTCTTTTTACCCTACAGGCTCTTTAAGTACATGTTATGGCTTCCAATTCAGTGATTTTACAGGATTCCTCATTGTGCAACCCAGTGGGTCTCTGCATCTATGTCTGTTTCTTGTGCCTTTTCTTGGGATCTTTTCCTCCAGAATGCTTGGTTTTTTTCCTATTCTGATATATGTTTTTCTTTTATCTCATTATATTTTATTTCAATTTATATTATTCTATTCTTATTCCTTAGAAACCTGTTTGCTTTCTAATGAAAGACAGAAAGGGGTTGGATCCAAATGGGAGGGAGAAGGGGAGGAGCCTGGAAGAGTAGAAGGAGGGGAAACCGTATTCAGCGTATTTTATGTAAGGGTTTAAAAAAAATCTATTTTCAATAAGAAGGGGAAAGTGCCTGTGAAAAGACTCCTCCTGAATAACCCAAATCATCACCAGTGAGTCTCACAATTGCTGTCAAGAATACAATTTTACTTTGAAATCTGCAAGTCCTTCCCTGGAATACTGGCTTTGTTGCATGAAATGCTGGCTCTTTCACAGCTCACCAAATGACCAGGCCCCCTGCAGCAGTGCAAACAGCAGGAGGCATTATGACTAGGAGTGTGCCTGGGCCACAGACCATCACAAAAGTGGCCCTTTATTCAACCATTCAACAAGCAAACCTTTATGAAATGCCTACCACCTGCCAACCACGCCTTGCTCTGTGACCTTCTGTTTGATAAGCTATGTAATGGGTTATATACATTCCATGTACAAAGAAGGAAGACATTGAGACATTGGACAAAAAAAAAAAAAAACTTTCTAGACAGTCACCAAAATCCATTGTTTTGCTCCTGCCTCTGTTCTTACTAACTCAGATAAAGGCATGGGAACCACACTGTCACCAGGTTCCATTTGTTGTATTGTCTGACATGTGAGAATCGCACAGTGCTGCCTCTGTGAGGTTTGTTAACAACAGCCTCAACATCAGCATGTGGGGAGGGGGCACAGGGAATAGCCCCTGGTTGTGTGTGTGTGTGTGTGTGTGTGTGTGTGTGTGTGTCTTCTCTGTGTGGTGGTTTCTGTGCCTCCTTTTCTTTCTCTATCCCTGACAGCTAATCACACTTTTAAGTGAAATGTCTTTAGCATTTAATGGTATATCCTCCATGCTCATACACTCAGGGCAGAGATCCAGGGCTTGGGCTCTTTGAGCACCTGTGACTTATTTTATTTGAAGGTTCATTATAAGAAGACAAAATTACACACACACACAACCTTAAAAGACACCTATGCAAGTGAGGGGCTTGTGAAATACATGCGCCATTAGCTTCAGAGCAAAACACCTCAACTCACAGCAGAGCTAGGCTCCTTTATGTGTGAGAGAGACGCAGATCTGCTCAGGAGTTGCTTTATTTTCACAAAGACGCATTAAACGATAAGCACTCTCCTGTGTCTCTTTGAAAATAAAATAATAGGAAGAGATGCAAGGCAAGAAGTATAGATCAAGCCAGTCTTTAAAATGACTACATAAGTGACACATATGTTTAAACCAGTCTTGTCCATTATAAATGCACTGCCCTTTATTTCTAGTTTCTTTATTTCTTCCTTTCTTCCCTCATTTCTTTCTAAAATGAAAAGGTTCTTCTGCTGCTACTAAAAATGCCACACACAAACACACAAGAGAGAGAGAAAAAAGAGAGAGAGGTTAAACAATAGCCTGTAAATTTTTAACAAATTACACTAAAATTACTAACCTTGAAAGATATAGATATTTCTGAACTTAAGGATTTCTATACAAGAACACAGAATATGTTTTTCCACTAAGCCATGTCCTATCCATTGGGAAATTTACTGCCTCATAAGAAAATTAAAGTTGTATGTAATAACCTTGATGCAAAAAAAAAAAAAAAAAAAAAAAGGCACAAATTGTAAAAAGTGAAACTGAGGGGACAAAGGATTCCCAAGGGAACATCTGGTCTCCACACGTGAAATGAAGGGAAGGAGTTAAGATGGAGAGCTGCATAAAGCAGCTCAGCCAGGGCAGACTTTGAAGAAGCCGTAGGCTGGCAGCTTGGAGGGGCTGGAACAGGAGTAGATACAGCAAAGAATCAGGCAGTGAGGCTCTGGAGGCAGCCAGAGCTCGGTAGAGCTGAGAGTTGGACAAGGGGTCACACTCATCTCAGCTTGGGGTCAAGAACAGGACAAGATGGGAATGCTGTTTTAAGATCCCTCAGCTAGGCTTGTGGAAGAAGCCTGAGGGAGGGGCCAGCTCTCAGGTCGAAAAGCAACTGTAGGGTAGATGTTCAATCCTCATTCAGAAGGACAAACAGTATAGACATCGGAAGTGGGAGAAGACAGGAAACAGGACAGGAACCTACCACAGGGGACCTGTGAAAAAAAATCTACCCAGCAAGGTATTGAAGCACATGCTGAGACTCATAGCCCAACTTTGGGCAGAGTGCAGGGAATCTTATGGAAGAAGGGGGAGATAGAAGGACCTGGAGGGTACAGGAGCTCCACAAGGAGAGCAACAGAGCCAAAACATCTGGGCCCAGAGGGGCCTGAAGAGACCAACCAAGGACCATGCATGGAGAGAACCTGGAACCCCAGCTCAGATGTAGCCCATAGGCAGCTCAGTCTCCAAGGGGGGTTCCCCAGTAAGGGGAGCAGGTGATGTCTCTGACATAGACTCAGTGATTGGCTCCTTGAATACTTCTCCCTGGTGGGGCAACCTAGCCAGCCCACAGAGGAAGAGAATCCAGGCAGTCCTGATGAGACCTGATAGGCTAGAGTCAGATAGGAAGGGAGGAGGATCTCCCCTACCAATGGACTAGGGGAAGAGCATAGGGGGAGAAGTGGGAGGAAGGGTGGGGCTGGGGAGAGATGAGGGAGGGGGCTACAGCTGGGATACAAAGTGAATAAATAAAGTAGTATAATAAATAATAAATTTTTAACAAAATGAAAAGAAAAGCAAGCGTAACAGTCCAGGGAGAAGACTTCTGGCCCAAGGTAAAGGAAGTGACAGCAGAGAAGGAAATGAGACAATGTATCCTCAGGCACCAGCTGTGGGAACGTAGTGCTCAGACTGTGAGGGGGAATTCCGGTCTTGAACCTGGGTGAATGGAGGGTGCCTCTCCATTAGCACAGATGAACAGATCAGAAGACCAAGTCTGTATGAAAGGTGAACAGTTTCTCTTCAGAGACAGAGCCCTTTTGCACACAAGCAAGATATTCAAACATACATCCTCTGGACACCAGCCCAACCTGGAAAGGCTGCTTGACACACTAAGGGGAATAAAGTAGTCGGTGATTCTCCTGGAGAAAGACAACCGATTAGCTACACTGAAGCAATGTCGGTCCTCCTCACATTACACAGGCTCCTCAGCTCTCCGAAAATGCTAACTGCATCTGGACCTCTCCTCATCCCGCTCCAACGTGTTCCTCAGCACTGCCGTATAGCACGACCCAGAGTAGACAGGCATCTGCAAACACTGTGTGACCGGGCAGGCAGAGTTCACACCCGCCGTATGGAAAAGATCAGCAAGTGTTAGAACTGAGTGTGTGGTCAAATGCATGTCATCAAAAGTATTATATAGCCTGACTTGCCGTAAATAAGACCTCGTTTCTAATGTAAAAGTAATTTAGAATTCCACTACCAAACTACACTTTAAAATCACCTATCAAAAAGTACAAAGAAACTAATTTTAAAGTCTGATAAGAGAATGAATATAGGTAGGTAGGTGGGTGGGCAGTTGGAAAATAGATAGATAGATAGATAGATAGATAGATAGATAGATAGATAGATAGATAGATAGGGTTCTTTCCTAAAAAAAAATTTTGATGACTCCATAATAACCAAACCACTATTTTAAAAAAAAAAATGATAAATAGCTTTCATTTAACAGGTAATGCTGAGTGCTAGACTTTTAAAAAGTTTAACCAACATGAAATTATATTCCACAAAAAAATAATTAAGTGTACAAACCTCATAATGTTCATATTCTTCCACATCAAATGTCTCAAAGTCAAAAAATCCATGCTGTAGTCCCTAAGGGTAGAGGTGAATTAGTTTTGTTTTGTTTTGTTTTGTTTTGTTTTGCACACGACCCTTGTGAAAATCTACTCGTCGCTTCTGGAATGGCTAATCACAAAACAGTCTTACACACCTCAGCGCAAAAGCTTCGGACTTTAGCTTTTTACTACATCTCTTTGAATCAATCCCTTATAACACTAACAAGTTTGAAACTAAGTACTGTGGGTACTGCAAAAATGCGCACTGCAAAAGGTGCTTCTTTTCCAAGTTATATCGGTTCTATATGCAAAACTAAGAATGTATATAAAATAAAACGTACTAGGAAGGTTACTGCCAAAATCTATTGGGAACTAGACTCAGAACAGAACACGCTACAGTGGTTAACGGCTCATGGAGGAGCAAAATCAGTTCTTCTTAGAAATTTTTGCCTTATTTTTAACATAATGAAATATTTACCCAAAAGGGCATTTTCATTTAATGACCTTAAGTTTCTAAAACTGTTTTGTTTTGTATTTGTCTTCTAATTATAGTTAGGGATAAAAAAAACCATATACTACCTGCTCTTACACTTCAGAAGAAAGAATTTTTAACAACAGAAATATTTCATAATTTTTTAAGCAGTGACAAAACTCTTTAAAATTACCTAGCTTGTTCACACCTAATATTTTCAGGAAAACAGAGTCTTTTTTTTTTTTTAAATAAACCAAGAAGTTACAGAGATGGCAATCAAATATAAAACCATGGGTACATTTAAAAGTCACATGATCAAGCCATTAAAAATAGACAAAGATGCCAGCGAGCCAAGCTGCAGTACACGGAGATGAGCATGTGTTTCACGATGTGGAAAGTGGACCTTCTGCATCAGAAGCACCAAGGCTGCACATAAAATGTGCTCCTGGGTCCCATCGCAGAGATATGAGACCAGATTCTCTGGGACCAGGGCACAAGATCAGCTTCTTCAAATTTCTGTTTATTTTGACACAGTCTCACATAGCCTAGACTGGCTTGAAATGGCTGAGGACAACTTTAAAATACTGATTATGCTGCCTCCTCCTCTTCCTCCTTCTCCTCTTCCTCCTCCTCCTCCGCCTCCTCCTCCTCCACCTCCTTTTCCGTTTCCTCCTCTTCCTAAAGGCTGGGACCACAGGCATGCATCACCATAACCAATACATGTGTTGCTGGGGATCGAACCAGGGCATCACGCACGCTAGGCAAGCATGCTGCCAGCTGAGCTACCAAGCTGCGTCTCCAGACTCAGGACAGAAATACTATGAATTCCAAAAAACAATTCACTTTTTCACACTTTATCTTTAAGCTATGTGTTTAAACATGCCTCTGCATGGTCATACAAGATATAAACAATGTGTTACAGTGATGGTAATACGTCAAAATCTGAAAAATATCCTCCCTTAAAAGGTATGTTTTAAAGATTTATGTATTATTTATACAGCATTCTGCTTGCATGTATGCCTGCACACCAGAAGAGGGCACCAAATCTCACTATAGAGGGCTATGAGCCACCATGTGGTTGCTGGGAATTGAACTCGAGACCTTTGGAAGAACAGACAGTGTTCTTAACCTCTGAGCTATCCCTCCAGCCCTAAAAGGCAATTTTTAACATGCTTTCCCAGATGACTCTCATACACACTAAATTCTGGCAATAATGACCAACTAAATTCCTACAAAATAAATGGGACATATTCTGTAAATTATTTCAACTTTTAAAAAGCTAATTAGGCTGAGCAAGGCAGCACAGCACTCAAGAGGCAGAGGCAGGTAGACCTCTGTGAGTTCAAGGCCAGCCTGGTGTACATAACAAGTTCTAGGACAGTCAGGGCAACATAAGACAGACCCTAACTAAAAAAAATAAAAAATAAACAGCTAATCAGTTCATCCATACATACTATTAACTTCAGAGAAAACTCAACAATCTACTGTTTGGCCTTTATCTTTAAAATGTGTGTTGCCCCTGCATGTTCATAGAGCACATGGACAAAGTATTATGACAATGGCAATATATCAAAGTCTGAAAACTACCCTACCTTAAAAAGAAAAAAAAAAAAAAAAAGCCTAGCGTGTGTCACCTTAAGCAAGGGAGTCTACCCGAACCCGTGTGTCTCGGTTACAGACACACTGAAAACCCTATGAGGGCCTTTTAAAGTCTCCCTTGTACTTGAGGACACCCTATGCTTAGGAAAGCCTTTATTAAAAGCCTTTATTCATGGATACAGTCACACCTTTCCTGTAGGGCAGGAAGGATGTCATAAATTTCTATATCGAAATGCCAGATACCATAATAGGGAGCAGGGATGGTCCAGAGGGAACAGTGTGAATTTCGTAGGCATTACAAAAGAAACAGCCTCTATCAGATGGAAGGAGAGGCACGATAATAATAACCAGGACAATAAGAGCTTTCTTCCCTCGAGCATGTTCCCTAAATGCCTTACTAATGGCTTGTGCGTTGGCTGACCTGCCCATAAAGCTCTGGGTCACTGTTTATGGACAAGCATTTGGGTTATACTGCTTGCAAGAATGGGGGTGAATGTTCCCTTAGCGTTTTGTTTGTTTTGTTTTTAACTACTTTAAAATTTGAGAGTTTAAAATAATTTAAGAGGCTCAACAAACAAGAACATTTGTTGCTCTTGCAGAGGACCCAAGTTGGGTTTCCAGCATGCACATTATAGCCCACAGCCCTCTGTAGCTCTAGTTCCAGGGGTTGCAATGACCTCTTCCGTCCTCCGCAGGCACTGCATGCACACGGTGCAAATACGTGCGTGCAGGAAAATCACACTCACACACACACACACACACACACACACACACACACACAAATCATTTTAAATAAAATAAAACCATTTAAGAATGAATTCATAAATCATAAAGAGGCACATTGAACAGAGAATATTTACACTGATTTTCTCAGAAACAGAGCAACGCCCATTTTATGCTACATCGGAAAACAGAAATTTGAGCTAGAATAGTGCTACTCTTCACAGCCGGACAGGTCACGTCACGCACACATGTCTGTCTGACAAGCTCCTGCTCTATTTTCACCACGTCGATGGGTCCTCTGGGCCCTCTACAGGATTCCCAGTCCACCCTGCAGAGCTTCTCAGGCTAAATTAAACCTACACTAAACGTTGCTTAACTTTTCCATCAGATACAGAAATAATTAAATAACCGCGCTTAATTAACTGACTTCGTAGCACACGCTTCACCTGTAGGTATTGTTCAAAGGCAGAACGCTGGGTTCCACCCTCCAGATTTCTATGATTCAGTTCAGGCTGGGGCAGAGCCAGCCACTGTCAACTGCAGCTTAGATAACTTCCTGCCCCTCCCACACTAAGAGCTAGCCTGAAAATAAAGACAAATGGATGATGGAGCCATGCCACCATCACAGCAGCAGACAGAGGAAATAAATGTGTCTCTGAGCACAAATGGCGTAAGGCAGGAAGGGTGGTCTTTTCCAGCCCTACCCCACTGCCCTCCACTTTCCTGCCCCAGTCACTACAGAAGTGAGCTCTCCACTTCCAAATAAATATTTTCAGTCTGAGGTTGGCTGAATTTCTAAATAAAGAGGCAAAGGGGTATTGGGAGCGGGGGACAGAAAGGTTAATAAACTGTAAAAAAAAAAAATGAAAAAAGTATATTATATACACATATGAAATTTTCAAAACGTAAAAAATAAAAATTTTAATTAAAACACACACACACAGAAATTTAGGGCCAACTGTACTTTACAAATAAGTTATCCAGGAAGTGAAAAGGCCTCTGTTCACTGACTCTAGAGCCTCCCGACAACAGGCAAAAGTGTTGACAACTATTCCTTTCCCAGCTATGACAAGAGAGTGATACCATTCTTTACCTTTCTGATTCCTTGTAAACAGTCAAGGATGGTGAGGTTGTAAGTGCAATTTCCAAAGGATGCGTCCCTACAAACACAATAAATGACATTAGAAACATGCATCTAGATTTTCAAATAATAAAACACCAAGATAGTTAGGCACGCTGCCTGGACTTCACGGCCTTCATTCAGATTTCCGCCCTGCATGCCGTGGGTACAAGCTTGAGTGAGTCATTTCCCTATCTGAATCTTGGTTTCCTCATATGTGAAATGAAAAGAATGACAGGAGCTTTCATCCACGGGACTGCTCATTAGATGGCATAAAAATTACCTAGGGTCCTCTCCATCTCATGCCTGGCACAGCAGGAGCACTTAAAGATTATGACAACTACTATCTTTGGAGTTTCGGGAGGGTGACACCATCTTGTTATGTAATCGAGGCTGGCCGGAAATTACTGTGTACACCACGCTGGCCTCAAACTTGGAGCAATCCTCCTGTTTCTGATGTGTCTCAGGACTCCTGATTCAAGACTCCTTTTTTTTTTTTTTTTTTGAGACAGGGTTTCTCTGTGTAGCCTTGGCTATCCTGGACTCATTTTGTAGATCAGGCTGGCCTCAACCTCATAGCCATCCCTCCGAGGTTAAGAACAGAGGCAGGCAGATGTCTGGGCTGGGATCACAGGTGTGCGCCACGGCACATGGCTATGACTGCTCTTAGTGACCGTCAATTAGGCTTGTTTCATCAGGTGAAGCACAAATGACCAGATAAGCATTCTGGCAGAGGAGCAAACTCCTGTCGGGAACCAGTGAACCGGACCCTGAAAAGGTACAGATGTGGCTGGGCGGGCGGGGGCAACATGTGTGGGTCAATGGAACATGTAGCGGTGATTACCACATGCATGTCATCCTCCGATGCAAAGAAGACAGAAGAGAAGAAAACTGCGGCTACCAAGCCCTCCGTTTCCTAGGCTCAACAGGAGTTCTGAACATACCACAAAGGTTTTCAAAAAGACTAGGAGCCCAGAACAAATTTACTTATTCAATATTAATACTTAATATTTATAATTATTTGTGTATGTGCATGTGGATGCGTGTGCATGTGTGTGCCTGGGAAGGTTGCAGGTATCCCCTGAAGCTGGTGTTACAGGCAGTTGTGATCTGAGGCACGTGCTGGGAACCGAATTTGGGTCTTCTACTAAGTCAATACATGTTCTTAACTGCTGAGCCATCCCTCCAGCCCAAAACAATGTTTCTAATTAAAAATAAGACTTAAACCTATGGTACTGAAAATTGAGGGCTCCGGACTGTTTTGTAGAGCAGCTTAAACGGTTCTGTTTCAGGCAACCTAAAACTGAAGTATCAAGTTTGCGTCAGCCAAGCAAGAACTGGTCCTGCTTTAACAAGATGTCCACAGCAAGAAACTTGACCCTGAGTTTCTCAGCCCTTCAGCTGGGCCCCACTGCTGACCTAAGAAAGAGAGCCATCAAGCGCTGAGCCTGGCACAGTCAAGCAAGACTGGCTCAGGAACAGCATCCCAGGACGGTGCCAGAAGAACCCTGCCTTTCACACATAATTAACATAACACCAAGTGTTATATCACTATCACGAGCTAGCCAACGGAGCTTGCACCTGTGGCTTCTAAGCATGAGTTAAAAAAAAAAAAAAATCAACTGCTACACCACAGAGGTTCAGCATTTGATTGCATAACAAAAAAACCTTGACTTGCCAAAGCTTAACAGAAAGGTCTCTTAGGCCGGCACACTTCAGGGTTAGCCTGTGTGAACAGGAAGGCCTTAAGCAGACTTAAAAAAGGGCTCTATTGATTTTGTCCATGTTGTTTTTAAGTGCCACCTAAATTCATAGGTCCAAACAAAACAGTTCCTTTTCCAGCTACCTTGACAAGATCTCAGATGAAATACTAGTTTACAGGAACACAGATTCCTCTGCACACACCCGTCTTTTTAGGATGAGAGTTCAGCATCTTTCCAACGCCCCCCACACACACACCCTCCAGTGATCTGATAATGTCTACAGACAAAAAGGGAACTCAACTGAATTTAAACAAATTTAACCAAAATATAAAAACCGAATTTATAATTCCTTCATGTGTGCTCTTTAACTGGTGAGGGGGTGCGGCAGCGTCAGGAATGTGTTTGCTTGGCACTCTTGAGCTCCCTGGCCAACCCCACCACGCTCTGACTGGGTAACTGCTTCAATTCTCAAGAAGGTGTAAGTATAGATAATATCTTAAGATACAACGGTAATGAGATAGTAGCATGTCTGTCTGTGATTTCTATTATGACAGCCTCATTGCTGATTCTACTCGGGCTAACTTCCAACTTTTGTCACTGAATCCAATCTCAAACTAGAAGGTGGACTAAAATAAAAATACATTTTTCTCATCCATATTCACTGACTCTGGATTCTCTCTGTAAATCTAAGGTTTCAGGCCGCTGCTTTAACCGTTTCAAATTTAAAAATATAAAATAGAGCTAATTTGAGGGCTGAGGAGAAGGCTCAGGCAAGAAAGTGCTTGCCTTGTAAGTTTGAGGACCTGAGCTTGATTCCTAGAATCCACATTGGTTTTGTTTGCTTACTTGCTTTGCTTGCATCGTTTTGTAAGTCCATCACTAGGGAAACAGAGATGGGGTAGGGGAGCAGAAGAGCTTGGGGCTTGCTAGCCAGCCAGCCTAGCCTCCATTCCAAATTCCAGGCCAGTAAGAGTGCCTGTCTCAAAAGATAGATGGTGCCAGTCAGTGGTGGCCCACGCCTGTAATCACAGCACTCAGGAGGCAGAGGAAGGCGGATCTCTGAGATGGAGGCCAGACTGGTCTGCAGAATGAATTGCAGGGCCACACAGAGAAAAGCTATCTCAAAAAAAAAAAAAAAAGGATGGTATTGGAGGAAGGAAGCCCAAGTTTGTTGTCTGGCCTCCACTCACACATCATACACAAGCAAACT
>NW_026596095.1:4428343-4431814 GCF_907164565.1 Psammomys obesus
CAAGTTTGTTGTCTGGCCTCCACTCACACATCATACACAAGCAAACTCTCACACACAGAGAGAACCACTTTGTGTTTAAAGGGAGGAGAAAACATAATTCTGAGACTTGGAGACCTCAAATCTATCTCTATCCCTCCACGTACTTGAACAAGTATATAAACTTGAGGTACCAGAAAATGCTCCTGACCTAGGCTGTCTGAATGTCTGCAAAGAAATGTTGAGATTCTCATGACATCTCTTGTACTTCACAACCCCACCACTACAAATGACTGGCAAGCAAGCTTGGTGACACTGTGGTCAAATCTGCAGACACAGAGCTGAGGACCAATGTTAACATGCCACGGACAGAGTTGGGACACAATGCTGTCACTGCATGCTACAAAGACAGAAGTTTGCTGACTGAAATCGAATAAAGGAAGCAGGTCCCAAGCCTATTCTCCAGCCCAGGACAGATGTCAAGCCTTGAGAGCCTACTGTGCCAGGTGACTGAGCTGCATTCGTGGACAGAGCAGCATGGAAACAGCAACCGCATCCCAAATCCTGCCTCCAGTCTGGGCAAGACAGAAGGGGCTTATTAGGGGCACCTGGCTCATGCAGTTACAAGAAAGTAAACGGGGCAGTGACCGCCAGAGCAAACCCACAGACAAATGCCAGTGAAAGCAGAGCATCGAACCCTACATCTACTGGGTCAACCCTTGCTTAAGGCTTTCTTTCTCTAAAATCAAGCAAGACAGGGATTGGGGGTTGGGGGGAGAGTGGGGAAGGTGAACACATAGCCTTTAAACTGGAAATCAGGGGGATAAATAGTAAATAAGAAAACAAAATATATAAATATAAATAAATAAATAAATAAATAAATAAATAAGTAAATAAATAAATAAATAAATAAATAAATAAATACTAAGCTGCTCATGGAAAAATTCTCAAAAGGGATGGAGAAGTGGACACACTGGGTCCTTGTAGAAGTGAGAATGAAGGAATTGACTCAAATGAGATCTGAAAATTCACTGAAGGAGCTGAAAAGGTTTTATTCCACAGGAGCACTGTCTCCTCCCATTAAAGAAATCGATCCTTCTGTGGATCAGCCACAGCACCTCAGAGCAGTGAAGCAGTAAGGGAGTCAGAAGCCCCAGAAAGCCACCAGGATGCCTGCCCAACATGACCTGCGGGCTCAAGTTGGAAGAGCCAAGAATGTTTTTTTGTTGTTGTTGGGTTTTTTGTTTTTTTTTTTTTTGTTTGTTTTTTTTTGTTTTTTTTTTTTTTTTTTTTTTGTCTGTTTGTTTTTTATCTGTGTTATAAAACTAAAAGATCTTTGGGAGTTTGGGGAAACATTGGGCTCTGTTAAAAAAGTCCCTTCCTGCTCTGCCATTACTGAGTTTTCTGTTTCCTTTCCATATCGCTCTTTTTCCCAACAAAATTTAAACATTTTTCAGGCCTCTGTCATCTTTTAAAAAGAGCCAGTCATCCAAAACTTGCTTGACTCCATCTGGTCCTTCAGCTACCACACTGCATTTGATTCTCTGTTAAAAATAAGACATCACTAAAATCTGTACATCTAAAGAATCTGTACAATCAAGAGAGAGGACCCTGACTAAAACGCTCAATCCCCATCCCAAAAGGCAAAGAGGATGGACATCAGAAGAAGAAGAAAACAGGAAACAACCTAGAAACCTGCCACAGAGGGCCTCTGAAAGGCTCCGCCCTGCAGACTATCAAAGCAGACACTGAGACTTATGGCCAACTGTTGGGCAGAGTACATGGAATCTTATGTAAGAAGTGGGAAATAGTAGGATCTGAAGAGGACAGGAACCCCACAAGGAGAGCAACACAACCAGAAAATTTGAACACAGGGGTCTTCCCAGAGACTCATACTCCAACCAAGTACCAGGCATGGAGATAACCTAGAACCCCTGCACAGATGTAGCCCATGGCAGTTCAGTGTCCAAGTGGGTTACATAATAATGGGAAGAGGGACTGCCTCTGACATAATCTGATTGGCCTGCTCTTTGATCACCTCCCCCTGAGTGGGGAGCAGCCTTACTGGCCACAGAAGATGACAATGCAGCCACTCCTGATGAGATCTGATAGACTAAGATCAGAACGAAGGAGAGGAGGACCTCCCCTATCAGTGGACTTGGGGAGGGGCATGCGTGAAGAAAGGGGAGGGAGGTTGGGACTGGGAGGGGAGAAGGGAGGGGCTTTTGGGGGGATACAAAGTGAATAAAGTGTAATTAATAAAATAAAATAAAAAATTAAAAAAAAAAATAAGACATCACTAAAGGCTTGCCCATCTTCATCTTTCCAGTGGATTTTTAGAGTGAGCACAGTGTTGTATAATCCCATTGCCATTCTGTCCAGAACATTCTTACCACACCCAAAAGAAAGCATTCGTCTGCAGTCCCTCCTCCTCTCCCTCCTGCTCCACCAGCCCCTTGGCAACCACTCATGTGCTTTGTGTTTCTGGATCTGGATCACTTTCTCTAGATCCACAGAACATTCTGTAAGCATCATCTCACCGACAGAAACTCACGCCCTCCTTTGAACACTCTCTTCTCTGGATCCCTGGGCTTCCACTGCACCTCTCTGTCGTTACTCCCCAAAGTTCCTTGCAAAGTTATCCTTTACAGTCTCCAAAGGGAGACCTCAGCAAGCGCCAATCCCAGCCCCAATTCCAGTCACTGCAGACCCTCTGACTAGACTTTAATGTACATCAGTATCAGCTCGGTGGCTCCTTCAAAATAGACTTATAGGTCATGTGGAGCTTCTGAATCAGTAAGTGTAAGACAGGGCCTGAGACCCTGCATTTCCAAAGCTCTTGGCTGGTGCTGCTGCTGGTAGTAGTAGGAGACCCCATCCTAGTCAGTATCATCTATGTTATCACTTCCATCCAGTAACCCTCAAATTTATCTCTCAGGGACATCTTAGACATCCGAAACAAGACAGCAGCCAGGTGTGGTGGCATGTGCCTGAAATCCCAGTACCTGGGAGGCCAAAGCAGAAAGTTTTCTGAGTTTTGAGGCCAGCCTAGACTAAACAGCAAGATCCTGTCTCAAAAGAAACAAAACAATACAAAACCTCCCCTAAAAATGTTTTTAAATAATATCACTAACCACCTCTCCATTTAGGAGCCTCAAAATTCACTGTGTAAGGGGAAAACATTTTTTGGTGGGGGATGCAGCATTGTTGTTGGTAGGATGCTTGCCTAGAATGCATGAAGCCTGGGTTGGATCCCAAGCACTTGATCAAGCTGGGTATGACGGGACACACCTGCAATCACAGTGGAAGCAGGAGGATCGAAAATTCAAGTCATCCTTAGCTACACAACCAGTTCAACAACTGCTCCAGATTTGGGGGCAGGGGGAGATTTGAATCTTTGCCCCCACCAAAATCAATAGCACCAATTAACTAGTCTCCTGTTATCCTAGGTTAAAAAAAAAAAAAAAAAAAAAAAAAAAAAAAAAAAAAAAAAAA
>NW_026596095.1:4432214-4444481 GCF_907164565.1 Psammomys obesus
AATAAAAAAAAAAAAAAAAAAAAAAAAAAAAAAAAAAAAAAAAAACCTCCCACCATACCTCAAGCTCATCTTTCTCACGTCCCTACTTTTCTCTCTCAGGATCTCCAGAGAGCATTCTGCTCCCAATTCTAGTGACATAACCATTCCTAGCCATTCTTAACCTCACTGAAGCTAAGGTGTTTTTTAAAAGCACATCTCCTTGCTGACCTCCTAATCATCCTCAAGGTAAAGCTGAAATCCCTAACAGGACAATAACCCTCCTTCTCACCTCTACTTGGGGTGTCTCCAAGACCCTTATGATCTCAGCTCGATCAGGGCTCTCACAGAGGACTCCAACCCTACTTTGTGCTCGGTCAGGTCTCCAGATTCCCATCCCTTGAACTTGGACTTATTTAAAATTTGAAATTATATCCTGGTATGCTTATTTTGATTCTTGGCTTCTGTCTCTATCATAGTATTAGATCTATACATTTACTGTTCATCAATGTCACCTTAGCACCTAGTACAAAATAGATAATAAATAAATATCTGTAACTACATGCTTAAATGAAATAAAGAAGCCTGGCATTCATCAAGAAAATTATCTGTAATGTTTTAGGATTCCTAGTGTTAACTCGAGTAGCCTAGTGTCTCATTCCTCAGTGGCAGGAGTTAATTTCAAATCTCTTCTGCCTGTTCTTGGTCACTGTCTTCCGTCCTCTCTTCCAGCGAGTAGTGACCAACAAATCTAAAAGTAGCGATGCTACTTTCTCATCCTTCATCCCATGTACTAAACAGGTGTGCTCTACGTGTTTGAGGAGCTCAGCCACCACAGCAATATACAGGCCCCAACCGTAACTCTTGGTTTGTTTCATCACTCATTTCTGTATGCATTCATTCATTCTTGTTTGTTGAGCCAAATATGTACTGAGGGAAATAAGAGGACATGTTGCATTTTCCTACTTAACCTCCCCAAAGAGGGGACAGCGTACATAGGCCTCACTACCTAGAAAAACTACAGCCCTAAGTCATATCTGCCATGATAGTTTGACCACATCTTATATTACTCTGCTAAACCGGTGAGCACCAAGCTGCTCCTTACCTAGGAGATAGGACAAAACCTAAATACCTAAAGTTTCTAACTGACTGCTGAAGACATAGTCAGGTGTCTCCAGCCTTCAATGAAGCAGGGTGATGTTACAACCAACGTTGGTGGAGAGACAGACAAACACAAGTTTAGCTCAGCCTGGTGCTTGAACATCATCTAAACTTCGTCCGTCCTGGCAATTCTTTCTACAGGTGACTTCTGGCTTAATAGTTTACCTGAACCACACAGCTGCTACTGGGTGACTATCAAAGTCTGCACTAATCTTGGGAGCATCTACACCGATTTGTTAAAAAAAAAAAAAAAATTAGAATGAATATCTGAATAAAATGAACAACTGAGACTGTTTTAATCTGGGTTGTTTTTTTTTTTTATTAGTTTGCAGGAACAACAATAAAAGAAAATAAACAATAAAAGAAAAAAAAAGAATAAAAGAAACTGTCGACGAACGGACTAACAAATACTAACAAATGATGCTCATCTACACGTGCTTTGAGCCTGTAATTCTCTGCCAAGGCTCTGGATAATGAGTACTTGGGAGTCGTGAAAATATTTGGAGAGCAGTGTGTTGGAAATGCTCTCAAAGGTCATCTAAGAACTTCTCTAATCCCTGAACCAAGCTCAACCACCCCAAGCCTGTGAGTTTCCTAAAAACAGAAAGTCTATCCTCTACCTGGATGCCCAGGGAATACAGCAAGTGTTGTACACACAGCTGTGTTGCAAAAGTTGTTAAGCAAATGCGGGAATGAATAAATGATGGGTTCCCCAGGAATTCATTCAAAAAATTTTGACAACTTCCCCCAGTTGCAGGGAAACACTGATCTTTCAAATTATATATATATATATATATATATATATATATAAAATATATATTATTTTTGAAAACAGCATAATATACCCTATATAATTACTATCCAATAGAAATATAGGCGACAGTCACAAAATAGAAGCAAATATATTAGTACATTTTATAACTATGTTAAAAATACACAAATTGATTTTAATAATATATCTTGTTTAATCAAATATATGTCATTTTTTTTCGGCACCTATTCAATATAGTTACATTCCTTTCTTTAAAAATAAATGTATTTTTTAATTTGGTGTGTTCATGTGTGCATGTATCTCTTGCACGGGTATGCATATGTGCCATGGTGCACACATGGAAGTCAGAGGACAACTCCCAAGAGCTGGCTCTCTCCTGTCCTCTTGTGGTTCCAGAGATCTAACACAATCACTAGGTTTAACAGTAGGTGCCTCTATGCACTGAGCCCACCCTTGTAAATCCAATGGAGCAATCTATCTCAATTTGGCTTTGACAAATTTTGAGTGCTCAGGAGCAGGTACTGAGCAGTACAGCCCCAAACGTAAGACCTAGACACTAGTGTGTCTATATTGTATGATTCTATATCGTATGCTCCTATATTCTGTGATCTCTAAGAACTAGACACTTTTGGATCTATATTGTATGATCCTATGTTACAGGGGCCCTGAGAATGAGACACTACTGTGTCTCTCTTACATGATACTACATCTGAGAATGTTCAACCTTGGAACAAATTCACTGCATATGTTTAAGAGCTGTAGGGAAAGACAGTGAAGTGCTCATATGTTCTAGACCAACGAGATGAAAATGATTTTGTGGAGACAAACCGGCCCCTGAAAAACCAAATCCAGATGGCCTCCTGGGGTCAGGCCCAAAGCTGTTTACAACCTGCACCAAAGCAAAGGTGAAACAGTCTCCTACTTTTCAGATCTAACGTCCAACTTCATACAAATCACTTGGCTCATCTAAATAGAAATAGTAAGAAACTGGTTCTAAATCATGGCTTGAAAGGTCACAGAAAGCCAGACCCAGTGGCATGTAACACAGATGGAGTGCCTGTAATCCCACACTCAGGGAGGCAGAGGCAGGTGAGGCGGATCTCTGTTAGTTCAAGGCCAGCCTGGTCTACCCAGAGAAACTCTGTCTTGGGAGAGGAAAAAAAAAAGAAAAAAAAACAGAAAAGAAAAAAAAGAGAGGAAGGAAGGAAGGAAGGAAGGAAGGAAGGAAGGAAGGAAGGAAGGAAGGAAGGAAGGAAGGAAGGAAAGAAAGAAAGAAAGAAAGAAAGAAAGGTCACAGAAAATCAGAACAGACCTATGTAGAACTAGCTTTAGCACCAGGAAAATAAACACAGCTCTGTTCTGTGCCTCTGATCAATGTTTGGCTGACACCCACTTAACAATACAATTTTTTTCACGCATGTGTGTGTGTGTGTGTGTGCGCGCGCTCATGTGGTATGTTGTATATCTATGTGTGTGTATATGTGTGGAGGTCATTATTGCTCTCTAACTTATTTTTATTATTAACTTTTATATGTAGGAATATTTTGTCTGCATGTAAGTTTGTTTACCACAGTATGCCTGGTGACCTCAGAAGTCAAAAGAAGGCATTCAAGTCCCTGGGAACTGGAGTTACAGATGGCTATAAGCTGCCATAAGGGTGCTGGGAATTGAGCCTGGGTCCTCTGCAAGAGCAACAAGTGTTGTTAACCGCTGAGCATCTCTCCAACCCCTTCCAACTTACTGTTTGAGGCAACATCTCTCTCTGAACCTAGATTTACCAGTTTGGCTATACTGACTGGCAGGAAGCTCTGGGATCTGCCATCTCCACCTTCCATGCCCAACCCCCCAGTACAGGAGGACACACCTGGGTTCTGGGGATCAGAGCCCAGGTCCTCCTCCCTGCACAATAAATTCATTACCACGGAGCCATCGCATCAGCCCACAATTTTTATGGCAAATCATCATAAAGGAAAGTGATTGCAGTCTTCTTCCAACCCCTCTTGGTACCAGTTATCACAAAAATAGAAACAACCAGAAAAAAAAAATTAGTCTGAACCAACTTTCACAACATAAATCACTGCCATACAATTTTTTTATTTTATTTTATTTTATGATCAGGAAGAAAGAGAACTCCCTTCCTTATGAGTTTAAAGAGTTGCAAAGACCCTAAAGGTTGTCTCTGATCTCAGATTCTATAAATGGTGTTTAATTGCTATCTTATTAAGGGAAAAAAAAAAGCTTTTTAAGAGTCTATTTTTCATAGTTCCCCAAGCTCAATAAAATATTGCATAGCTGTTCAGAACAGACTGAAGGCAGATGTTGTCAAACCTCACTGGATTCTTCCCCAGTAGTAAGCACCAAAATCAATAATTTATGAAATATTCAAGCAGCCCTTGGACTGACCCCAAAGATCACCAAAAAGGAGCAGGACAGTAGAGAATGAAAAGGACATTTTAGCCAAGTGTAGTTTAATCTGGGCACTCTGGAGGCAGAGGCAAGAGGATCTCTGTAAGTTTGATGCCAGCCTGGTCTACATCGCAAGTCCAGGACAGTCAGGAGTAAACTGTCTGTCTAAAAACAGACAGACAAACACAGAAGAACCTCATAAAACACATTTTTGTTTCCTCATTTTGGAAACTCAAGAGAAGAAAACAATCTATGGTAAGAAGCTGTTACCTTTTGAAGTACAGAGTTAATTACTAAACAAACTCTGACAAAAATCATAATGCCATATTGAGCTAGCAGATATCTGGTATGTTTAATGTGAAGAGATATGTTTTATAATTATGCCCAACATATGTTTACCCTACTTTAGAAGAAAGTAACCTTGTGCCAAGTGCTAAGTGGTTGACCCTTTTGAGCTTTTGTTAAAAGAGCTGCAGGTTCTGGCATGCCCGAAGATCCAGAGTAATTGCTTTTGAGATTTCCCATTAAGGCTCAGCCTCATAGTTCAGCAGCCAAGTCATCACCAAGGGTCATCCCCAAACACAACAAATGCCTCCCTAAACACAAACACTAAGAGTCCACTTGCAAAGTAAGTGTCATACATGGCCTGTCACTGGGAGGTTTGTGGGTCCTGGTAAGGAAGACTGATCTCTCAGACAATACTGAGAGAAAGCTTGGATATTCCTGGATATATTTCTTTAAAGTCATTATTTGATAAAAGCCACTTATTTCTCCGACTCTCAGGAAACAGCATAAAAACAGTTCTACAAAGCACAGCAAATTATTCTTATCCCAAGAGATCATTTTGTTCTATACAGGTGTGGATCAGGAAGCCTGCCTTAGACAGTTCCAGAAGAGTAGTACTGTTGCCTGTTAATCAGGAACCTGTACTTTGGAAAATGGCAAAAAGTGGATTATTTCACTATCTGATAGCAATCAAATCTTTTAAACAGGAATATGTTTTACACATCCCCAAGAGAGAAACTCTGAACTTTGACCATCTCACTTGGGCATCACTTCATATTGTCATCTAAGAGAGCAGCTCTCTAAGCAGCCACAAGTCGACACATTAGGGTCGCTTAGAGCATTTGCTACCCAGGTTTCAGCCCAGGACAGTTGCATTCACAACTTCTGGTAGTGGAACCTGAGTGTCACTAACTTCTCAAGGTTTTGAAGAAAAGTTGGAGAAACGTGACTTTCGGAAACACTGATCTATATACCTAGAGATTCAAGCCTCTTCTGTGAGCTTTGGGCAAGGGCAAGGGACGAGAAGGCCACGCATACAAATTGCATTTCTGGACCTACTCAGAAAAGAACTCACAAAGACAAAACAACACACCAACAACTAGAAATGGGCTGTTCAACTCCCTGCCTCCACCTGACCTCCTGGACTAGACATCTTTTCTATGCTATGCTTCCTGGGTAGGGCTTTAAATCCAAGTCCCTGAGTCTTATTTTCTGAGAGGTTTTATTCCCCCTAAATTTTTTAATACCATAGGGGGAAAAAATAGACTTTGGCATATTTAGAAATCATCACCAATTAAAAAAAAAAAAAAAAAAAAAAAAAAAAACTTACCAAGTTGCTTTAAAAAATACAGAGGACCCAGCCAGGCGTGGTGGTGCACATCTTTATTCCCAGGACTCGGGGCACATCTTTATTCCCAGGACTCGGGGTCACTGAGGCAGATGGATCTCTGTGAATTCGAGGTCAGCCTGGTCTACAAAGCAAGTCCAGAACAGACAAGGCTACACAAAGAAACCCTGTCTCAAAACAAAAACAAAACAAACAAACCCTCCAGCTTCACAGCTTCATGTGTGATCCCTAGTAAGGAGGAGCGGATTTGTCTCTGACATGGACTCTGAAAACCTGCCTTTTGATCACTTCCTCCTGCGGAGCTACCTCACCACACCACAGGAAAAGAGAATGCACTCAGTCCTTAGGCATGAATATGCCGGGGGGAGGGAGGGGGGGAGGGAGGGAGGGAGGGAGGGGAAGAGGAGGGAAGGATCACAATTGGGATGGGATGTGAATAAATTAATTTTAAAAATACAAAGGACCCAAGGAGAGACAGCTCAGTTTGTAAAGTGCTTGCCTTGCACTCAGGAAGACCTGTGTTTGAACGTCAGAACCCACATACAAAATGCCAGGCACAGTGCTGTACACTTGTTTGGTTTTTGCAGGGGGCAAGGTGGGAGGTTTGTTACTGTTGTTTTTTTGGAATGGTTTGTGTGAGATTTTAAAGATTTATTTTCTATTTATGACCTTTCTTTTGTTATTGAAAAGAAAAGTTTTCACACGATCTATTCTGTTTATGGTTTCTCCTCCCCCGGCTCCTCCCAGATGTGCTTGCAATCACACTACTGGGGACACAGAGACAGATAGATTCCTGGGGCTCACCAGCTAGCACATTTAGCCTGCCTGATGAGTTTCAGGCCAGTGAGAGACCCTGGGTCAAAGAAATGGTGGACAGCACCTGATGGATGACAGCTTCACTGTGAGCACTCACATACATATCAATACACACAAACGCATGCGCGCAAATCTCAGACAGAAGTATGCCATTCAGTCAATATTTCATGTTCTGTGAAACTTGAAGCTTTCACACTTGCTATTTTATGCGTATCTAAAAGCACAGGTTTGAAAACCACTGACATCAACTAACCACAGAAACAATTCACTAAGGGCAAGGGGTCTAGTGGGACATTAGACAAGAAGCAAATAATGTGACTTTATAAATCGTTTGACCGGCAGCGCAGACTCAGCTTGGGGCATTCTGAAATGGAGAGACCGCAACAAGCCTCAGCCAGGCTTGCCAAGTCAAACTCGGCTGGCTCGGACCCCAGAACTGTAAGTCCCTTGTTTCCACAGAGGCCAGCTGCCAAGCCAGCTGAGGACAGTCAGACCAAAGAACTAAAATACCCTTCCCCTCTAGTTCTCAGCTAGTCACTCTTGATAAACACATGGGCCCCTCTTAGTGCAAATGAAAGAACCATTCTCCACACAAACACCTTAACATTCAGGAGCACACCCTAAGATGACTCCTGAACAGACAATACTTCTGAAGAGCCGCAGTGCCATCAGAGATGACCAATGGGCACAAAAGCCAAATACACTTGAGTCAACCAAGGATTAAGCAGCAAAGATGTCTAAGTCCTTTTTCTTAATGTGTTTCTTTTTAGTGACCTTGTGTGGGTCTGCATGTTTGTGTGTCCATGTGTGTGTGTGTGTGTGTGTGTGTGTGCGTGCGCGCGCGCGCGCATGTTTCTATGCTTATCTGTGTGAGAGCGCATCAAGGTGCAAGCAGATTCCATTCCCAGAAGCCTGTTCAGTCAAAACACATTCTCTCTCTCTGTCTGTCTCTCTCTGTCTCTCTCTCTCTCTCTCTCTCTCTCTCTCTCTCTCTCGCGCGCGCGCGCGCGCTCTCTCTCTCCTAGGGCTCACCCATTAGGCTAAGCTGTCTAGGATGCACCTGCCTCTGCCTCCCTCGGGCTAGCATTAAGTGTGTGCCGCCACAGCTGGCTTTTCCGTGGGCTTTGGGGGCCAATCTCCGTTGCACATGCTTATACTGCAAGCACTTTTAACCACTGAGCTATCCGCTCCAGCCCTCGAGGGACCTGTCAACCAGGATTCACAGTGCTATACTGAGTTGCTCTATAGTGGGTAACAAGTTCTAACTGTCTTCAGCTCCCTCAGACTCCCACAGAGATTGGCATGGGAAAGAGCAATACATTAATATAGTTTTTTCTCTTGGGACACAAATAGGAAAACATGTCAATTTCCAATCTCAAAAGAGAAGTCATCCATGCAAACAAATAATAATAACACGTTTGCTTTCATGGTATATACAGCATTGTGATGCATAAAATACACTAGAGAATTACAAGCGAAGAGCCGGCCAAGCTGCTACAGAAAACTGGGACTTCGTAGAAGTGCCTGCTCAAGTAAATGTTGGCTAAATTAATAAATTTTGAGGAACAGCACTATTTAAATTCCCAGCAGCCATAAAATTCTTCCATTGGGGATAGTGAAATATAGTTTATACAGTTATGATAGCTTGAATGAGAAATGTCCCTCATAGTCTTAGGCATTTGAAATATTTAGTCGCCGGCAAGTGGTGCTGTTTGGACAGCTTTAGGTGGTGTGGTTAGCTGGAGGAAATACGTCACTGGCGGTGGATTTTGATGTTTACAAGCCACCTGCCATGCCCGTTTGGCAGTCTATGCCGGAGCTTGAGAGGTGAGCCCTCTGCTATCTGGCAGCCTGCTGCCCGCTGCCTCCACTCTGCCATCACCGACTGTTATCCCTCTGGAACTCTCAGGCCAAATAAGCCCTGCTTTCTGTAAGGCACCTTCAATATGGTGTTTTATCCCTGCAGTAGAACATAGCTAATATGCTCAGGACCTCAGACATTTCAGAGGAGAGTGCAGACAAATGTACCAACCATGTCTTCAAAACGCTATCATAATAGAATTTTAAAAAAAATTAAGTGGATAACTGGAGGGAGGGGCGCAGAGAGATGGCTCAGCAATTTAGAGCACATACTGCTCTAGCAGAGGACTCAAGTTCAAGTCCCAACACCCAACTCACATGGCTCACAAGCATCTATAAGTCCAGCTCCCAGGGAATCCAATGGCCCTGGCCTCCACTGGCACTGACACTCACATGCACACACCCACATACACCACGCACAAACACATAATTTTTAAAAGAAATCTCTAAGTGGATACCTGCTAACATAGCAAAAAAAAACAAAACAAAACAAAAAGTCTAGAGAAGGTAGACTATAACATAAAATAAAAGGAGTAAAAAAGCCTTGTGAATGATATAACCTAGATCATAATGAAGCCAAGGCCACAGTGGGTGCCCAGAATTGGGGTTAGAAGGTTTGTGACAACATTCCCTGTCCTCAGGCAGTCTGTAATTAAATGGCTTCTTTAGTCCAATTCCAGTACAGCAACACAGCATTAGCATTCTCTGATCAAAGCACCTCACTTCCGAATGCACCATAGTGGGTACTTTCTGCTTCAAGCACACAGTATGTAAAGAGCCTGGACCCAGAGATACAGTTTCCTATAAACAGAACTTTCTGAGTTTTCAGGAAAACACAACCTTACGTTACAGTCAAGGTCAAAATTCCAGTAGGACACAAGGGCCTAACTCAAGAAATAAAATGCCTCTTCACTTCTAAACATTTGTCTTCATAGAAAGAGTACCTTTCTGCAGATGACTATAATTTCTTGATATCTAACAACAATGCAATAAAATTCCCTCGAGTGTTTTTTAGTTTCTTAAAGCATACCTGAGACAACATGAACAAGAAAGCAACAATGAAAAGCCTAGGAAATGGCCTACACGTCTGACTGTAAGAGAACCGTCGAATGCACTCTTGTACATTACACAGCAACGAGACAGACTGAGGAAGCTTCCTGTCTCCAACACAGGCTTACACGATAGGCTTTTCCACTGCTGAAATGAGAGAGAATGTCCCTGAAGATAGGTGTAATAAACAGAGGATCTCAGGACCAACCCGAATTAAAGCTGTGCTCCTTGGAGGTAGAAGTGGCCTGGTGTCTAATCTGTAGCCCTATCAGGCAGTCAGAGCTCAGTCAGGGCTCCCGGAGTGAAAGAATGGCTGGATGAACCTGTGAGGTAATTACTGAAATCTAATTAGCTCACAAATCAGACACTCTTCACTTTAAGTACATTGTCAAAGTACAGAAAAGACTGAAGGGTGGCGGGAGATGCCTAGAAGGAAAAGGCCATTTCTTTTCCTTCCTAGTTGGAGGAAGGGGGTCTGAAAAAAAAATTATTTAAAAGACTATCTTGAAAACTTAGAGGAGGGAGAAGCTTCTCATTTCATGTCAGATAACATCATGGTCACATTGGTAGGACAGTTACGAGACCCCTTACCCCAACTCTAAGGAGCAGTTGAGCCAAGGATAGCCCAGGCCCTAGCAATAATTGTACCTGAATGGAAGATAAGGGGGGTTTGAGCCAGAGAGGAGTGCTCTGTAGGCTTCTTCTGGTGTCTTCTTTAAGTAGATGACCTATGGCAGACAATAAATAACATTTAGAACACACAGAACTGACTTCACTACTCACCAAATCTGATTTTTGTTTCTTCCCCTTGGAGTCTCAGGCCATGGGGAAGCTGTTGTTCTCTTATGTGTTTCAGGTATTTCTTTGGGTTGTTTTGCTCTTTGGTTTTATGTGGTTTGGGGGAGCTGGGTTTTTATCTGTAGCTCTGTGGCCTAGAACTCACGATACAGAACAAGCTGGCCTCAAACTCACCGTGGACCTCCTGGCTCTGCACTCCAAGTGCCAAGATTACAGCTGCTCACCTCCACGCCTGGCCTGTTGCTCTTTGGACAGCTGACTGATTCGCCAACATCCACTTTCAGCCTGAAGCTGAACAGCCACCTTAGGCTTACAGATGGATGGGTGTCTAGAGATGGGGGCAGGTCCTTGAAGGAGCCAGCTGGGGTTCACAGACCCCACTGAACAGACACAATGTGGGGTAACAACTGTGCCTCTCTCGTTGGCGGTCTCACCAAAGAAAGATGGCCAGGAGTTAGCTCTGTACCTGTTAAGGCACTCATTGCTCACATTGAGCATGCCTCCTGTGATGTCAGCTGACATCTCTGTTCTGAGAAAAGTTGGTGTGGCTCTCTAAAGGCCTGCTGAAATCATATTAAAACTTATTTAAAAAAAAAAAAAAGGAATGCTGGTAAAAGCCCTGGAAAACATAGTAGCCCTGGCTCTTGATACCAGAGACATCTTGATAAATTACTGACATACAAACCAACAAAAAAGAATTCTTAAAACCATAAAAATTTACATTTTGCAATGTATCACCCAGTCAGCACGTATCAGGTTCCGTATTGAGGACCTGGTACCACCTTAATAGAAGTCCAGGGTAGGGGAGGTTCTCTGAGGAATGCCCTGAAGACTTTGGAATAGGAAGAAGTATGAGAAGGACAGGGCAAAGGTGCTTTAGTGGGACAGAGCTTGTTTTCAGTGTGGATGGGCAGCAGGGAGCAGGGAATGACGCAAAGTGAGAGGTCAGAACAAGACGAGGACTGTATGCTCTAGGGTGTGTTAGGTTTTACTCTGAGCACAATGTCAGATTTGACTTCTGGAGAAACGGCATTATTTCTTCTCATCTATGGTTTCAATCTAACTTAATTCCTAAAAACCTCTTTCCCAAGAATCAATGTCCCAACATCAAGATCATATGCACTCAGTTACAAGACGGGCAAGGAGTCCCAGTTTTTCAAAGTAGTGATGATTTCAAAGCACCTTTGAACTCTAAGTCATTCCGCTGGAAACGTACAGCATGGATTCACTTGCTAATGATTTCAAAACCAGAAGCCCTTCTGAATTCCCTAAAGAAGAGTAATTTAACTATTCATGGAGATAACCTAGAACCCCTCCACTGAAGTAGCACATGGCAGCTCAGTCTCCAAATGGGTTTCCTAGTAAGGGAAACAGGGGCTGTCTCTGCCATGAACTCAGTGGCTGGCTCTTTGATCACCACCCCCTGAGGTGGCAGCCTTACCAGGCCACAGAGGAAGACTATGAGAAACAGTCCTGATGAGGCCTGATAGGCTAGGGTCAGATGGAATGGGAGGAGGACCTCCCCTATCAGTGGACTGTGGAAGGAGCATGGGAGGAGATGAGGGAGAGAGGGATGGATTGGGAGGGGCTGAGGGTGGGAGCTACAGCTGGGATACAAAGTTAATAAATTGTAATAAATTTTAAAAAAGAATAATTTAATAGACAAAAATAGAGCTGGGACAATAGCTCAGTCATTAAAGTGCTCCCTTTGCAAACATTAGGGCCAGAGTTCAACCCTAGAATCCATCATAGATAGATAGATAGATAGATAGATAGATAGATAGATAGATAGATA
>NW_026596095.1:4444491-4458320 GCF_907164565.1 Psammomys obesus
ATAGATAGATAGATAGATAGATAGATAGATAGATAGATAGATAGATAGATAGATAGATAGATAAGCACACACATGATGTCTGAGGTTGCCAAGGGGCCTCGCCTGCATGTACCCATACACACGGAGACACACTCGTTCGTGTGTATCCCACACACAAGCACACCTAACCTCCGGGCACAGTCCCATATTCCGCTGGCAAATGATGAGAAGGTCTGATAAAGCACACACCAGCCAAAGTGAACTGAGTCTGACATACACACACAGAATGGAAGAAGTGTTGTCTTCAAAGGGACTGCTGCAGACAGGAGACGCTGATGCTACAGGTGAAGAATCGTGACTCTGTGACTCCGTTCGAACCAATCCTACCTGCAAGGGGTCTTTGCAGTAACCAATGCTACTAAGGAACTTTACTGGGCCCGGATGGGTGGGTTCTGTGACAAAGCTGTTTTCTCAAGCTCAAGGAGGCCTCCCTGTTTGAAAGTTGCCTGTGGCTGCTACCAGGGAAAGCTGCTGGGAGAAAGCTTCTGTGTTTAGATTAGATAATTAAAGCTTAGACAACCTCCTTTGAGAAGAAAAATACATTTCCCTCCTAAGGAGCAATTACACTAATTCCCTTTAATCCTGAGGCAATGCTGCTGCAGGAGGCAGTGGCCCAGGCCCACATGAAACAACCTCTTCAGACTGGCTACCCTACAGGGCTTCCCTCCCCACCTCACCTGCCTGACTTAGCACACACGAGCCCTGTTCTCACACTGTAAGATGAGAGCCTTTGTTTTTATTTTTGTCCCAGTACTAAATTATTAATGGGTGCAAAGTGAAACCCAACTGGAGCCCATCTAAATTCCAGGAAGATTCCTGGAGCATCTGTTCCAGGTTGACCTTTTACAGTCGGAAGGGAAGTGCTTAGCAGAATGGGAAAATACTCTCCACAGACAAGAGCTCATTGTTGAATGATGCACACATGGGTCGCTCATTAAAATACAAAAATCCCATTTTTTTTTCAAGAGGAAATATGCATGTTGCCAGATCTTGTTAGATGAGAGGGGTGCTGGGAGAGAGTGGGAGAAAGAAAGACAGAGATCACTCAGACACAGAGAGGCCCTGATGGAAGCCTTGAAGGAAAGTAGCATTCATGAGACTTGTGGTCAATGAATCCACGGCCCAAAAAACGTACAGATTACTCTGTTGTAGAGTTGACAATTGACCAGAGAGCCCACTCCAAAATTCTGGGAGAAAGAAAAGAAAAGAAAAGAAAAGAAAAGAAAAGAAAAGAAAAGAAAAGAAAAGAAAAGAAAAGAAAAGAAAAGAAATTCCCTTTTCCCAGTTCCTAAAACAATCACTCGTGTTTTTTAAAATTACAAGATTTCAAACTGTCAACAGTAAAGGTCTGTGAGGAATCAAAGTGATGTAGAAGTGGAGAAAAGAAACTCTGTTACTATTTTTGTACAGGTGTGAACAATTTTGTTTTTTAATAGGAAGTAACTAAATTAGTTACGAAATGTTTAATACATCTTTTTCTCTTAAAAATAGTTTGCAGAGGGCCTCTGAAAGGCTCTGCCCTGCAGACTATCAAAGCAGATGCTGAGACTTATGGCCAACCTTTGGGCAGAATGCAGGGAATCTTATGAAAGAAGTGGGAAACAGTAAGATCTGGAGAGGACAGGAGGTCCACAAGGAGAGCAACAGAACCAAAAAGTCTGAGCACAGGGGTCTTTCCTGAGACTCATACTCCAACCAAGTACCATGCATGGAGATAACCTAGAACCCCTGCACAGATGTAGCCCATGGAAGTTCAGTGTCCAAGTGGCTTCCATAGTAATGGGAAGAGGGACTGTCTCTGACATGAACTGATTGGCTTGTTCTTTGATCACCTCCCTCTGAGAGGGGAGCAGCCTTACCAGGCCACAGAGGAAGACAATACAGCCACTGCTGATGAGACCACCAGAGTAGGATCAGAAGGAAGGAAAAGAAGACCTCCCCTACCAGTGGACTTGGGGAGGGGCATGCATGGAGAAGGGGGAGGAAGGGAGGAATTGGGAGGGGAGGAGGGAGGGAACCACAGCGGGGATACAAAGTAAATAAAGTGTAATTAATTTTAAAAAAGTCCCTATTGAGTCTCTCAATTTCTGTCACAGTGACAAGAAAACTAATACAACCACCTCTACCCATATGTGTATTTCATAGACCTAAACCCATGCTCATAGGCTGCCTAGGCATATAAACACGAAGACGTGAGGTAGTAAACGCCCCCTGTGAGTGCTAAAATCATGACAAGGAGACCATCATCCAGGGATGATGTGCAGATACTGGTCCTCTCTCAGGCCTGCCTCTTCAGTCCCCAAGCCCGTCTCACAGTGCCTTAGCATGAACAACATTAAAATTAAAATAAATGTCGCCAGCCCCTGCTTTATCCAATCCACTCTCAAAATGTCTCAGGATAACTGGGTGGCCCATGCGCCTCTCCAATAAAGTGCATATAATGGAGACTGGGTTGTTGTTGCTATTCATATTCACGGTTTTTTTTTTTTTATTTGAACTTTGTGAACAAAAGAGCAAGATGACCAAGGCTGGAGAGGAAAGCAATTCCAGTTACCTGCAAAGAATGAGCTACAGATGTCCACAGAAAGTACATCTATAAAAAACAGAGTATACACCGAGAAATGGCAGTGAGCTGACTGACATCAGGAAACTTTTAAAGCTTTTTCTGCCCTTGGTACCTAAGACTTGGTTCTCAGACTTCTTAAATGTCAAGGTGCTTAATTTGTAAACAACTATTTCCTGAAGACAGATTTAAACTTTAAATCTGTTTTTTCATAAACAGCCACAAACAAAAATGTTTAAATTTTTATGTTTTGCAACATTGTCTTCTTATTCATATCCTCCCATTCTATTCAGCAGCTGGAAAAACAATATCTTCATTCAACTTTATAACTTAAAAATAAATAAGAAAAAAAAAGCCACACATTTCTGAGATGCACAAACAATTCCACTTTTGTTCTAACTTGCAGAAATAGAAATACTCAGTGTGGAACAATCCCTGACATTAAATAGGCAAGCCTGGTGTTACAAAGCAGAAACCCAACTGTGTTCTCAACAGCCTGGGTCTTGGTCTACTTCAAATCTACCAGGCTCGGTATTCTGATGAAAACACAATAATAAGACTGTATCTTGTCTCCTGCACACTCTGGTTGAATCCAGTGCAAAAGAAAACAAGATATTCTTTCTGCCCAATAGAAAACACAGACCACAAGGTCAGCAATGAAAAACACAGTATGTCTACCTAACAAAGATGGAGACAAGGTACACGCTAGGAGGGAAGCAAAATTTGGCTTCATATCTCCACCCCACCACTTACTTATTTCTACCCTAAAAAATACTTCATCCAGCATCTTCTGGAAAACAAGGTCTAGAAATTACTGTGATTTGTTCGTTTGTTTGCTTGCTTGCTTGTGGTTCTGATTGCCTTCATGGGCCAGCTCTACATCTTCATTTGGAGTTTGGGTTAAGGAGACAGATGACAAGCAGCAGGCATGACAATATTTATCTCAATATTTATTTGGATGAGAAAGTCTCCTTCCACCTTTTCATGGACACAATCAGAGTGGAGCCAGTGGGAGCTCTTTGATGGTCAATTTGGGAGAACTGCAGACATTAGCCACATGTGTCTCCCCATTTAATTTGATGGAAAGCAGAATTTTCATAATCAGCCTGAATAGATGTCTTTCCAGAGCTGATAATACACCCGGGACAATGGTACATCTCTTGCTACTACTGTTTCAATGACACTGTGCCCTTCTTTTGCCTGAGGCAAGCCCTTGTGCCAACACAGCCATCACTGAGAGTTAGATCATACGGACACAGACCAA
This sequence comes from Psammomys obesus, assembly GCF_907164565.1. Classification (NCBI taxonomy): domain Eukaryota; kingdom Metazoa; phylum Chordata; class Mammalia; order Rodentia; family Muridae; genus Psammomys; species Psammomys obesus. The sequence continues at coordinate 4,448,358 of NW_026596095.1, forward strand.
GCCTTTGCTAAGCAAACCAAAGAAAAATCACACCAATAACCTCATATCCAATAAAGGGGGGAGGGAGAAAATGGGACACAGTTTACATGTTACAGTACAGGTAAACATAAGCCTGTGTATGACTTATCATACACTGTCAGAAGGCAACCTCTAGGTAAACTCAAAATCAGACTCAGAAGGCAATGAATCAGAACATGTTTATGATCAAGACGCTGCTGACAGATGTAAGTCATGATTTAACATTTAAGTTCTTCAAACACTTGTCATTCTCTATGATAATTCGTTTATAAATGAACTACACTTCAAAGTTTGCTCATACGGGCAAATAACTCAAACTCTGGAAGTACTTTTCCCGAGGTCAAAGTTCAAAGCTGAAGCTAGTGATGGCTGCCAGCCTGACAACCTGAGTTCTGTCCCCAGAAACCATGTAAAAGTGAAAAGAGGACCGTGTAAAACAGAAAGGAGAAGGCTGCCCTCTGACCTCCGTGTCCACCAGGGCACATGGACACCTGCACTCACTCGCACACAAAATCATAATAAATCAAAGTAAAGTTTTAAAAATAAGAAAAGCAGCCAGGCACGGTGGTGTACACCTTTGATCCTAGCACTAGGGAAGGCAGATCTCTGTGAGGTGGATGCCAGCCTGGTCTACAAAGTGAGTCCAGGAGAGCCAAGGCTACACAGGGAAATAATCCTGTCTCAAAAAAACCATGAGGAAATCACTGAATACGTTTTCAGTGACCCTCAATTGAAAGCTGAATTATCTCAAATGTTGTTAATATAATTTTATTATATTTATATTTATTTTAATTCAAAATGCATAACTCTCCTCAATATTTGGCATTCTACTTAGGACTGATTTAAAACCTGAGGCAATGAAAGGTAGGGCAAAGAGAAGAGGAGAGAGATTTCCTTACAATAACTAACGGGCAATACTGGAAAGAAAACACTTTCTGAACCCACTACAGGAAGAAGACTGCTAAGCAGAGGTGGAATCCAGTTCAAGGTTGGATGCTTTCCATCAAACAGTGGCCTGTGATCTGCCAATAGAGGAGAAGGTAGACCAGGCTATTCAATGTCCATCTAGGAACCAGACCAGGTACCTGAGGAACTTTAAATGACAACTATTCCTTAAATTAAAATTTTAGCTGAAGAGAGTGGGGCGTGAATGTAATCCCAGCACTCAGAGGTTAATGCAGGGGGTCACATGTTTGAAGCCAGCCTGGGTTACATCACAAGACCTTATCACCAAAATAAATAAAGAGTAATTCTAAAATATTTTCAAATATATTTATCCTGTTCTTTTCTGAGTTTTAAGTAGGTTTCAGGAGAGATGTTAACACAAGCTTTGTAAGGCAGAGCCACACTTCATGCAAACTAAATCTCAGGTCTCAAATCTCTTAGTAACTTGTAAGCTCCTGTTCTTTGGACTCACTCAAGAACAGAAAACCAACAATGAGCACAAACAAGGAACTGGTTGTTCTCTTCCAGTATTTACAAAAGAGTTGTTGCTTAGAGAACGCAGGAGAAATAAGAGCTTGTCCCATTAATTGGGTGTTTGCAGAACAGATCCTGTGGTCATTTGTCTGCGCATTAGCCTGAACTTTGCAAACACATGCCACATGACAGGACTGTCCTTCAAGAAGATAAAAGACCTGATTCCTCTTAAGCATGCAAAGACTTTGTTTTTAAGTAACCAAGTTCCTACATACGAAACTCCACAAACACAGCACAGACAAGTCAAGGCAACCACAGGCCTGCCACACACCCTCTTTATAGAGCGACCATCATCTCCCTTCCTTGTGGCTACTAGGAATTCCATCCCCATCCCCACACACTCTACCCTACCCCCAACCCCGTTCTGGCTCACTTTAGTGAGTAAAGCTCATTTCTTCTAGAAAACAGCACACACACCCTCACCCCTGGTCAGCTGTTTCTCACTCATATCTCTGCTGAAGTTTGGATTTACCAATGACAGAGAAATGAGGAAGGAATGGAGACAGAGAATATCCCATAATTCCAACACAGACAATTCCTATCTTGGTTCAACAAAAAGTTACTGATACAGGAACCATGGATAATGCCAAGATCAAGGCCAAGATGCCTCTGACCTCATAGAGCATCTCAGGCATATTTCTGATCTTTCAGCCCAGCAGGGGTTCCCAGTTTTCAGTACACTAACAAGCAACAACAAAAACCTTGAAGCTGTTTCAACGTACAGCCACGCGGACCTGCCTGCTGCAGATTCAAACGCACTAAATGTGAGGTCTGACTAGGGTTATTGATGGGTACACTCTGACACACAGCGATGGCTGAGGACCACCGTTACCAAACACTCAAATTTTAAATACCGTGGCTAGTCCACAGACCCAGAAATGAGCATACAGCTATCAGCTTTAATAAGAAAATCAATGAAATTTCAGAACAGCATCAAAAGGCTTTGCTAAGCCCCTTTACGGCTCAAGGACAGCCTCTTTGTTCATGTGGCTATTTGTGGACACTGAGTTAAGTTACACGTTCAGAACATGAAAGGGAGTACAGGAAAAGCAGACATGGGAACGACACTCTAAGGATGGAACAGTATAAATTCAGTCATGAAGGTAGGTCATCAAGTAGCAGGTGAGTTTACAAGGCTGCCAGACCATCTTAACTCCCTCACAGCATCTTGTGTCATGGAGAATGAAACCCAGACTCATCCTTGCACACCAGCTGGACAGAGACCCCAGAGCTTGTCTCCTGCGCTGCCCTCCACACCAAGTTGCAGCGACCTGGGCTTTGCCTTAGCTCCTCTCCCATCCGACTCATTCCCACCCTGAAGCCTTTGGGACATTTTCTACCCGAAATATTCTTCCTACCTGTCATCTTAACTGTCAGCTACTCAAAGAGGACTTCCCTGATTCCCATATGAAGTAGGCAACCGTCCGCCAGCCTGTGTCACTATTTCTTACACCCTTGTTTCTCCCAGAAAAATATAAACTCAGAGAGGCAGGGGTTCAAATCTTCTTGTTTATTGCTACTACCTGAGAGCCCAGATGAATGCTGACATGGATATTCATAAATATTTGTCCAATGAAAGCATGAACAAATGAATCAGACTGGAGAGAGGACAAAAGACTCCCCGTTATAACGAATAAATGACTTAATCCCACACTTAAACAACCAGGAAATTTACATTACATTTTGGAGTTTTGGGTTTTGGGGTTTTGTTAGTTTGAGACCAAGTCTTACTATGTAGCCCTGGCTGGCCTGGAACCTACTATATTCAAAAGGCTTTCTTGGAACTCACAGAGACCTGCCTGCCTCTGCCTCCCAAGTGCTGGGATTAAAGGTGTGTGCCACCATGGCCTCATTTATTAAGTTTTAAGCTCAATTAAGTCTAAGAATGATTCTGCTCCAAGCAACAAAAAAGATTCCAGTTATCATATTACTATTATTCTATACACTAGCCAATTAAGAAAAGGAGGAGAAAAAGAAAGAAGAGGCCACAGAAGAAAAGTAGTTTGCTGAGAAGAAGAGATGGAAGTAGGGAGAGAAAGAACACAAGCAGAGATTGAGGTCTAGTGAGATGACAAGAGATGCTGGATGAGGAAAGCAGTAGCTGGCTATTTCACACCACAGCTCGCCCTGGGACTTTGGGTGTCCAGGTAAAGCAAGGGCACAGGACACTAGAATGCCAAGTCTAACAAGCGTCCTATCCCCCTGCTTCCGCCCCCTCTGAAAAGTTCTGAGTCTGCTGGCATAGTGAGGATGGGCACTGGGAAGGCTGGAAGCTGGGTAAGAAGCAAGCCTCCCTAAGCCGGTCTGCTTCTCTGAGATTCTATGTCCAGGGCCATGGAGCAACTCTGCAGAAAAAAAAATGATCCTCTGGGCTGCTAGAGTGGACAAGAAAAAAACCGGAGGCCCTTGGCTGCCATCCTAAAGCTTATGAACTTAGGAGGTCTAGGCCAAACAACATTCCTTAAATCTCAAAAACAGAAGTTAATTGTAACAGATTTTGGGTTCTCAGACAGGATATTATTACGCAGCCCTGGGTGGCCTGGACTCACTCTGTAGACCAGGCTGGTCTTGAACTCACAGTGATCTGCCTGCCTCTGCCTCCAGAGCACTGGGATTTGTGGGCCAACACTCCCAACAATGCAGTAGAAGATCTTAATCAACAACTTCCTCTTCCCTGAATTCAGAAGTACAATATGTCAGATACAAAATCTAGTATCTAGTACATTTGTTAATCTCTGTACTAATCATAGCAGCAGTCCAAAGCCAGGATATCCTTTAATTTTTTTTTTTAATTTTTTTCCAAATACATACAATTAGTTGGAGATAGGAAAACAAAACTATCTTAGACCTTTTTAAAATGCGAACCCCCATTTTTGTCATAATTTCCCTTACAATTCTCTGAAGTATCTCTAAGGGGAAAAAAAAACTAAATTTAAAAATTCATTCTAAAAATATGTGTAGTTTGCCACCAAAACTGAAACTCGCTTGCAGTCACTGAGAATTTTCTCAAAATCTCAGACATACCTGAAGGAGAACATATTAATTACCACTTTCAACCTAATGGGATTTAGGACTTCCCTCATCCTGATGCAGACAATATTCAGTAATGCAAGCATAGTCTCCAGTGCCACACTCGCCATGGATCTACTTACTCCTACATTTAAGCAAGTGCTTGATTCAAATCAAAAGCATTCAAAGAAGGACACTGGTGAAGGAGTCGAAAGCTAGGACTTGGGATTGAAGCAGAGTGACTCCCACTTACCCACAGGGGACATGTTTGTCAACCCAGAAGGGAAGCCTGAAACCATGAAGACCTGAATGCTACCTGCATTGTGCTTTTTTGTGCTGTTTTTTCCATTATTGCATTTGTGTATAATGTGTGTAGGCTCATGAGTGGGCCTTGGAGAATGACTATTTCTCTGTTTCCTGTTTCTACATTTATGTGGGTTCTCTGTTTCTACATATGGGTCCCAGGGATCAAACTTAGATAGCAAGGACTTTACCTGCTGAGCCATTCTGCTGGCTCCTGGTTATAAATATATCTATATACATATATGTGTGTGATGTGTGTGTGTCCATACACTTAATAATATTTCTATATATACATATATATACACACACTTATTTAACTTATTAGGCATAATAAAAGATTAACAACAAAAACTAACAGCAGCAGAAAAATTGTAACAGCATGCTATAGTAGCAGCTATGTGACTGTAGTCTTTCAAAACATCTTCTTATACCATTTTCACCCTATAACATACAGTGCCTGTGTGATCAGATGAAGCTGGGTGGATTGTACAGTAACACGGTAAGGATCACTGCAATATAAACAATGAGATAGGGTGACAGCAGATTAGGTACCAAGACAGATAATGGGTAACTATCAGGCAAGCAGGATATACAGAGTGGATCTGCTGGACGAAGGGATAATTCATAGCCTCAGTGGGATAGAATCAGGCAGTAAGAACCTTCATAATACTACTCAAAATGGTACACAACTTAAAACTTAAGAATTATTTTTGGAACTTCCCATTGATTATGTTAGGGCCAAATAAGAACGAAGCCTCGGAAAGTGGTGTGAGAGAAAATGAGTAATCTACTGTAATGATGGAGAGACCGGGCGGGAAGTCCATCTGCACTGTGTTCACATGGCCAACACAGGGTCACACACTCTGGGACTCAAACCCCTTGCAGGGAGGTTTCCTAGCTCCTGCATTCCCTTATTCACTAAAACCTCAGAGAAGGGTGTAAGCTGGGCACAGGAGACATAGATCTGAGAATCTTTACTCCAGAAACTTGCTCTAGCAGGAGAGACTACAGAGAACTCACTTTGGGGGGCTCATTATAGTGCATTAGAGGCAAAGGGAGAAAAGCTATAATTTGAGCTTTGTTCTGAGTAAGGAGGTAAGAAAATGACATTGTGGGAAACAGGGAGGGAGGGCTGGAGGAGGCCAACGGATCCAGGAGGAGAAACACCAGGAAGAGCCTGTCTAAAAAAGTTTTGTATTATTTTGATTGAATAAGAAATCCCCCCCCCCCAAATAAGCCCACTAAATGACTCACACCTACTCCTGAAAGAATTGTAGGTCTGACTCAGCCGGCAGTACGTATAATCCCACAGAAAGGCGTGTCTCTCTGCTCACTAGTTTGAAGCTATAAACCACAGATGTTACCCCCTGCTATACAGCTTCATGGGGTTGTGGAGCAACTTGAAGTGTTTCCTTCAAGCAAAGGTGACAGCAGCAAAGCAACTTACTTTTGTTAAGCATGACTTTGCCACCAAACTAAACCTCCAGCTTTAGGTCACTGTCTATTAAAAACAAAAAACAAACAAAAAAGCCTGGATCTACAAAATGAAAAGTCAGAAGCTCTTCAAGGCCCTGTCAAGGAAGACTTGAGAAAGACAGGGCCAGAGCCAGCAAGGTTGAGGCAGGGGAGCAGCAAGGAAAAAAACTAATACAGACAGAAGGAGGCAGAGAGAGGAGGATCAGTGGAGTTTGAGGCTACACAGGGGTACAGGGCAAGATTGTAAGGTTGGGGGTTGAAGGGAAGGAAAAAAGAAAAGAAAAGAGGGAGGAGAGGGAGAAATGGGAAGAGGAAGTGAAGGAAGAAAGGAAGCCCAAGGCAGTAACCTGGGATCCCAGTGGCACTGTCTGTGTTTCCTAATGCAGCAAACACATCTTCAGTTATGTGTCTTAGTGATGCCTACAGAGCAAGCTGAACAGCAGCTGCAGTTGGTTCCTCCTTTAAAATTACATATGAAGAGGTTTTTAATTAATTCACCTTCCACAACGGAAAGAGGATATGATTTAATATATAAACGTATATGAATACAAATGCATTATATAAAATGGGAATTTCTTTGTGGGGGGAGACGTTTGATTAGTTAGTTTGGGTACAGGGTTTTGAAGGAGTTTGTTCTTTTGTTTGAGACAGGGAGTCACTAGGTAGCCCAGGCTAACCTGGCTCAATTACCTAGCCTCAGCCTCCAAATGCTGGAGTTATATATGTGTGCCACCACACTGTTGCAGGATATTTGATCCCATTGTGAACCCCAAAGTTGTGAACTGTAAAACCCTGTTTTTCATTTGGTTGAGCCTTATCACACACCTTAATCCAAGAATGTTTTATTGTAAAAGGGTGATTATGGTGTGGCTCACCCAGCCCTAGAACGCACCTTTAATCCAAGAGCTTTCTGTACTCAGGATTTAATAAAGTTAACCCTAAATCAAAAGGCGGAGCAAGAAACCAGTGATAGGGATTAAAGAATAGGAGGGACTTTGAGTTGAGGGGTATTTAAGACAGTGTGTAAAAGTAGAAAGGGCTTTTAGCTCAAGCTCTGGCTTTAGCTTAGACTTCAGCTCCTCGCCTCGCTGGCTTTTGGAGCTTTGAGCTAGGAAGCCTTTGGCCTTGGGTTTTTGGCCTTTTCCTCCTGGGCTGTCAGTTGAGCTAGTGAGCCTTTTGGGTTTTTTCCATCCGGACCTGAGCTGAGAATGAAGGTCAGCTGGGTACTTTCTCTGCCTCTCTGGCTAGCAGGTTTTCACAGCATCTGGCTCCTGAGTCTGTATTGGTAAAATAGAATGGTTGGGATTTTCTTTTCTTTTTTTTTTTTTTTAAAGACAACACCACACTTAGTTGTGGGGGAAGTATTGAAATAAAATTACGCAACCCAAAATCCATTATAAACCTAGAGTATAAGGTTTGAGGACATTCAGACTTTTAACATCAACTTAACAGACTCAAGCCGCCTCTGTGGGATCCCAAATTTAGCTAGCACCCAAGCACTAGCTTTTCACATTCAAGGTTATTCCAACAGCCCATTTTGGCTGCAAGAAAAGAGAAAGGAAAAGCCTGAGGTGACACGGTGATTCAAACGATAATGTGATAAGGATAAGTCTTACTGTTTGAGCACTTAAAGCAAACAGCTTTTCATATCAGCTAGCTAAAGGACACCTGGAACTTGATGCACGTCCACTATTTAACAATGGGAGTCTCCAAGCAGTTCAAAATACTAGCAGTTTTTCTTCAATTTGATCATGCTAGTTGAGGACTAATCTTAAAGAGCCAAAAATTATCCACACATTCAGTGCCAAAATCCAAGCCCTAAAAAGAAAACATCGCCAGTCCTGATTTTGTTTTGTCTGGGAAAGTCTTATCATGTAGCCCAGGCTGGCCTTGACTTCTCTGTACAGAAGAGAATGACTTTGAAGTCCAGATTCTCTTGTCTTTACTTCCCAAATGCTGACATTTACTGGTATATGCCACTATGCCCCATGTGGTGCTAGACCTTGAACCCAAGGACACATGCATGCCAGGCAAGCACTCTGCCAACAGAGCTCCATCCCCACACTGACTTTTTTTTTTTTTTTTTACTTAGAACAAAAGAAAATAGTATGGCTCACAGACTGTAAAGTAAAAACTGCCTCATGGGCAGTAATGCGGCTCAGTTGGTGAAGTGCTTGGCTAGCATGCATGAGACCCTGGGCTCAGTCTCCAGCACCACATGTAACTGTGCTTGGGGCACACACCTGTAATCCCAAGCACTTGACAGGTAAAGGTAGATCAGAAATCTAAGTTCATCCTCAGCTACAACCTGAGTCTGGGCCTGAGCCACATGAGACCCTTGTCTTTAAAAAGACAGACAGACACACACACACACACACACACATTCACACAAACCTTTGGTTTTAATTATTCGTGTGAATGGTATGTGTGTGAATGTGGGATAAGAAGGAAAGTGAACAAACTCTACACTAAACTATACTATACTATACTATACTATACTATACTATACTATACTATACTATACTATACTATCTTGAGATACTAGCCTCACCCACTTCCTTCTCCCATTCTTACCACCCTAAGTCATCCACAAACATCATCACCAAAGCATATCTGAAAAGAGCTGTGGTTGCACCTGGCTGGAACATGGAGGCGGGTAGATGTTCACCCAGTTTGTCTGAATCAACACTCAGCAGTTACCTGGAGGAGAGCCCACACACCTGTATTTGAAACAGGATGATAGCACTTCATCACGGAACAGCCCTGCCTTCCTTCTGCGTGCTAGCTTCAGTCCTTTAGTGGCTGTTATTCCAACAGGAGCTTCTCAGTTCTCTGGAACTGAACAAAACTTCAGGCTAGGGACCCGGGTTCAGGTCTGTCAAGAAATGAAATCAATCTTGCGCAGGCCACTGGATCTACTCCACTGAGTCTTTGAGTTCTGGTGAGTTTCCTACGAAGACACTCCAGTGGCCATGCAAGACTGGATCAGGTTTTCTAACCTACCATGGTTATTTTAAAAGTAAGAGATAACAGTAAAACTATCCCATACATTCAGTATTAAATTCTACCTCTGTATGATTAACATCACTTTGCTTTAAACTTGGAAATTTTACTTCCTTCTTCATACGCCCTGGTAAAGTTGGCCCATTGAAGAGGAAGCCTTTGGCCCTGCATGAGAACAGGTCTGACTGTGAGCTAGCTCCATCCAGAGAGTACACCAAACGGAAGAGCAAATTCCAGACTCTGAAATGCTGGGGTAACAGGTGTGAGCCACCACTCACGACTCTCTTCTTTATACAATGTTGTTGCTGTCGCTGTGTGCGTAATGGAGGAGTCACATGTAGAGTTCAGAGGACAGCTCCATGACTGTCCATTCTCTCCCTCCACAGTTAAGTGGGTTCTCGTATCAAAATCAGGATGCCAGGTTTGTTCAGCAAGCACATTTACCCACAGAGCCAAGACAGCAGCAGGGACTGAGCCTAGACTGTAATCGTGCTCTGCAAATGCTCTGTCAGTGAGTTCCCTCGGTGGCATGTCGATGTGTTTGCAAGCTTATTTGAGCACAGAGGAAGCTTGCTTCCAGCCTACTGCCAGCAGTAGAGAAAAACAAGATATGGAAAGATATTTATAAAGTAAATTGCAACAGATGCCTTCTGAAAAAGAAAAAAAAAAAAAAAA